>NC_050573.1:319150870-319360870 GCF_011100635.1 Trichosurus vulpecula | reverse complement strand
CCTGACTCAGATCTTAAGCAGGCTCTGCACTCTAGCTCTGATCTGCCAGTTAATTCCTTCCACCATGTGGTCCTGGGTCTGGAAGCAACTGCCTCTGTAGTTCTGTACCTGCCCCACCTCTGCTGCCCCCAGGGTGGTGGCCTAACCAGGAACTTCCACTCTGTCCCCCACCACTTTTCCCACTAATCTTCCCTGTTTTCTTTGCTGTTTGTGGGTTGAGAAGTCTGGTAATTGCCACAGCTCACTGATTCAGGGTGCTAAGGCCTGTTCTGCCCGATTCCTGGTCTGCTTTGTCCTGCCACCACCCATGCTGGGCTCTGCTCCCTTCTGCTCCCAGCTCCATGCTCAGTAGACCTCAACCAGCAACCATCCAGGCTGTCCTTGGCTGGAGCCCTGCTTCCCTCTGTTATTTTGTGGGTTCTGCAGTTCTAGAATTTGTTCAGAACCAATTTTCATAAGTTTTTGGAGGGACCTGGCAGGGACCTCAAGCTAGTCCCTGCTTTCCAGCTGCCATCTTTGCTCCATGTCCCCAAGGGTGATTTTTAAAAAAAGATATAAATAAGTAGATATAGAATCACAATACATATACCCACCTTTGCTACTTATTACAAAATAAAAAGACAAAGAAACATTAATATCCAGATTATAAGCATAAACTCAGATGAATTCAAGCATAATAGAAAAGAAGGTACATGGATGGGGAACTTTTTTTCTCCTCAAAATCTACATAGACATACCTATCTATCTCTACATCAGCTTAGACTTTCAATTTCATAGATTATTTGCAAAAAACTCCTCAACCTCCCAAAGAGAAAAGGATATATTATAGGAGGGGAAGAAAACCATATTCTTTAAAATGTGGATGAAGCCATAAGAGGGACTGCTATTCTGGACAGGAAATGTACAAAGAAATTGATTGATTAAATACATAGGAAGTATAAAAAAGGGAAGAGTAAACATTCTATCTTATACTTTATGACTTTGTGACAGAGAAAAACTCATCATATTTCATGAGAATGAATTACAAAGAGTTTTCAGAATAGATAAACAAAATGACGTGATTGGTAACATTTTTAGAATAAAAGTTTTATAACAAAATACTCTGATAAAAAAACAAACAAACAAATAAAAGGGGGATACTTAAAAAGACACAGATGAACAATGGAGATGCCACTGATCAACTTAAAAATGTACAATAACGAGAACAGTAGTTAGAATTTATACACTGCTTTAAAATTCTTAAAGTAGTTTAGAAATATTTAAATAAGATATTTCCAAAGGCACAAGATAAGCTTATAAACCTAAACAAACTATTTAACAAAACTCAGTATAATACTACGGTGGTGAGGGGAAATGAATCTTTAACAACAAAAATATTTTCTAAGCATCCTGAATTTTTTGATCATAACTGAAAAGAATAATTGAAAAGCAAATGTATGAATCAAGAGAAACACAGGAAACACAGAAATGCAAATTACAAGTGTTGTACGTGT
The DNA here is from genome assembly GCF_011100635.1 of Trichosurus vulpecula. NCBI lineage: Eukaryota > Metazoa > Chordata > Mammalia > Diprotodontia > Phalangeridae > Trichosurus > Trichosurus vulpecula. Next base: position 319,359,377 of record NC_050573.1, on the reverse strand, counting down.
GTGTGTGTGTGTGTGTGTGTGTGTGTTGAATCATAATATCACAATATGGTCAGGAAAAAATGCTATCAGAACCTTAATTTCTTCAAGAGATTGAAATTTTTTTAAAAAAAATTTATCTGCAGAGTAGTTTTGTTCTATTTTAATTATCCTAAAAATAGAAGGAAATAAGAGTGAAAGGGGAATATCCTGGGTAAAGAGGAAAAGGAGAAAACATACTCTTTCACATAATGCAGTGTGGTGTTTATGTGATTAAAGATCTTCTCCACCCATTTAATAAGCCTCAGGTGGAGGTAGTTAAGGGAAGCTTGATTACAGGAGGCTTGTTTGTAGGAAGGCACAAAACCTTTTGATAACTAGGTGCTAAGTCCCAGGCCCACACCCTTTTGCTGATTAAATGTGAAGTCCTGGGGCCCTAAAAAGCCTATTTATACATACATACATACATACACACATACATACACACATACACACATACATATGCATGCACATGTATATATGCGTATATATGTGTATGTGTGTATATGTACATATATGTGTATGTGTACATATACATATATGCATATAGATAAACATATGCATAGGTACACACACACACACACGTGTGTGTGTGTGTGTGTGTGTGTGTGTGTGTGTGTGTGTGTGTATTCTGAGGGTAGCCATTAAGTTTAGAGACAGAAAGATAGAGAAATGGAAGTGCTAAAAGAGAGGACTGCAGAGACACAGAGGCCAAGAGAACGAGAACTGCAAGGAGAGAAAAAAATTGCCAAGGCTCTCTGAACTGCAAGCTCTCAGAAATATGGGAGGAGAGGATTCAGGCAAGCAGACAGCTAGTCTCTGTGAGTGAGTGTTTATGAGAAGGCCTCAGTGGAAGGGAAGGTTACAGGATGGCTTGGCTCCTTGATGCAATATTGTGTTTTAATTTCCTTGCTGTTACATGAAGTGGACTTGCTGGTTTTGGTATATAATTGTTGCTCTGTCAAATTGGAATTATTGGTTTTGGACTTGATGCTGTGGTGTCTGAATAAATGTTTTACTTCTTTTGTCTTCTACAGAGAGAGTTTCTTATATTTTGCGATTCCAGACTATACAGGCATATTCATGGTCACCATCTATATCATGAATCTTGCCTTACAGATACATAGAGATACGTAAATGAAAACCATAAAACACTGAGGAGGAAAGGACACTGAAATCCCTCACACCACAGGTGCTAATCTTACCTGAAGGCCCTATATAAACACACATAAAAAGAAAGACACTCCTTCCCTCAAGGAATTTATATTCTAATGGAGAAAAAGGAAAAAGTTTTAGGAGCCTAGGCATATATGTATATGCATGCATATATGTATGCAAATAAATCTGTATGTGCATGCACACACACACATAAGTGTGTGTGTATATACTGTGTGTATACTTTTTTTAAGTCCAGAAATTTGGAAACAGTCTTGGAGGAGAAAGAAGAGATGGGGGCCTGGGGCAGTCTACAAAATAGAAGCTCAAGGAAGAAGTCACCAATGGGAATTAGAGAGTGTGTTAAAGATATTTAATGGAACAGATTTCTTTTTTTTTCCCTAGAAGAATTAAGTCTTTACCTGGAGGCAAAGGTTGAAGTTGTCTATTCCCTTGTGATTTTTAAATGGAGACATTTTGGCCTTCTCATTGAATTTATCTTAACTGACTTCATAACGACAATCAAGGCATTTTTGAATAATGACATTTTTACCATTGCATACATTGTTTCAACATCTTTAACTTACTACATAAATTATGCAAACACACACATACATACTTAAATAAATTATAAATTCATCATAAGTTATAAATTACAAACAAGTTATAATAGGAAGACATTTTGGAATGGACATTTGCTTTTCTTAATTACTTCAAAAATCACTCAAAGGAACATGGAGCTAATTGATAGTTTTAGGATTCATTTCACAAAACAAATAAATAAAGCCTTAATAATATCATTGTAATAGTCTTTAACCTTTACAGAGCATGAGTTTCTATGTATTGATCTGTTTTATTTAATTTCTTCATCACATTGGTCTCTACCACATCCATTGGCTGTCGGAGAAGTACTGAGAAAGAGGCTCTTATGCCACAAACCATTAGAAATCCTCTTGAGAAGTGGCAGTAATTTTCCTTAGAGTAGGCAAAAGAATTCAACACATGTGATCTGCTTATTTTGCTGTTGTTGCTTTCTTTCTAATCAGTTAGGTTTGACGTATTCACCAGATATCCTACCCTGGCAACTTACTGACAATAATAGAAATGAAATCAAACTAAGGGAAAAGCACCAACATCAATCCAAAAAAAATGCCCTAATATCTGCTGTGATGATTGTCCTTGTTAGAATATCTTGGAGAACCCATACTTAAAATCTTCGAGTATAAAAGTTGATAAAGACAATATAAAGTGAATACTATGAGTAAATTTACCAGTGCAGCCAGAAACCAGAACGACAACCAAAATAAGAACCAAAACTTAATAACACAAATTTTGGGACCAAAGAGAGTTTAAGTTTACCAGCAAGGGAACCCCACACCCATGGGTAGAGACTCTTTGATGGAACAAAATGATAAAAGCTTATTTAGGTTTCAATTTAGGCAGCAGATGAATTGGGTATGGGGTACCTTAAGATTGCTGGGGGCTAATAACAAGAAAGACTCTTCTTCAGGTTAGCTATCTTAATGGATAGAACTGTCCTTGCTATTTCAGCAGTAAGGACAGTCACAGACAGGTTTGGGGTTGCAATGTAAGCAGGATCAGGGACAAGATAGAGGAACTGCAGACAAAATGGAGTTGCTTTACCTTTCTCTACTACCTGCAGTACTTATTAAAACTGCTTATTTAGAAAGGTTATATTACAATTTTATAACCAGGTAATGGACTGTATAATTAAAACAAAACAAAGAAAGTAATTGTTTTCTACTTTCATCTCTGTAAGTTCACATTACCTTAAATGAGAAATTGGGAGTTAGAAATATATGATCAATATTATTTGAAAATGATTGCCATTAAGAATTTTCTCCATTGTTACTTTAAATCCAATGTACTGCTTTTCTACCAATTGTGAATTTATGAAATGAAAGCTGCCCTAACACAATATGCCATAGTTTCAAAAATAAAGCTAAAAAATAAGTTTCCTTTGTGATTTAGCATGTAGGTGTTTCTTGTATTAGTTGAACTTCTACTCAATTTTATTTCTTCAGGTTGCATTATTATCAGAGATAAACAACAAACATTCACCTTCTAACATATCATAATCAAAAAGTATCCCTAGGCAAAATATCTGGGTGAAAATAAAACACTCAATTAAAGTGATCTCTATTTCATTAACCCTTAATAAATCTGGCTATATAATTTTTAGTATGCTCAACAAATTCCCATGTGCTAATTATTTACAAAACTCATTAAAAGATGCATTTTATTTACTAAATAAGCATTATTTTGTCCTGAAAAGCTTTTTAATTTTTTAAAAAAAGACAAATATATATTGTATTGTGATTTTTTTCTCAGGTGACCCTGGTTATTTTTCTTTTTTGATGTTATTGTCCAAAAGAATTCTCTGTCTCACTGTTGAGTTTCTTTACATAGTATTGAAAGAAAGATATATGTAACCAAAAGCATAGCTGTCAGGAATATGATTCCCTCCTTGGAGATAGAATCTGTCAAAGAGGAACTGCACTAAAGTTATTTAAAGGAATCACTTCTGAGGCATAGATCACCTGATTTGTGGTCAAAAGTCTATTATTTGAAGCCCAACTCTTATATATGGTAGCTGTGTGATTATGTATAAATCACTTATTTTAACCTCAGTTTCCTCATCTATACTAGGAGTTAAGGTTATTGAGACTCCTACTGAACCATCATGGATAATCATAGTAATCTTAAGTCTGTAACAAGATGGATAAGTTAATATGTGATGTTCCTATTTCCTGGCTATTATTATAAATTAGACGTGAAATTTAGAGAGAATGCAAATTATTCATTTTATTAGTCATTTTCACTGTCAAATAATTTTTGGAAAATGTATTCATGTAAAAATATATTTCAATGCCTTTTTCTAGTTTATGTTTTATTTAGGTGACAATGATGCATATTTTTTTAATTTTAATTTTAATTTTTAAAAACTGCCTGTAGCTAATAGCAAAACATTTTAGTTATGCGGTTCATAAGGTTTTACTATATTATTTTAGCAAGCCTCCTTATATTCACACATATACATATATAATATATATTATATATCCATACACACACATATATATAATGATATATAATTACTTATGATATGTAAGCATTATAATCATATATGTGATCATATATGTGCTTATATAGAATCACATAGATGAAAAAAGAAGGAAGGAAACAAGCATTTATTAAGAATCTACTATGAGCCGGACATTGTGTTAAGCACTTTGCAATTAATATCTCAATTGATCATAACAATAATCTTGTGAGGCAAATACTGTTATTATTACAATTTTGCAATTGAGGAAACTGAGATAGTAGAAATTAAGTGACTTACCAAGTGCCAAATAGCTAGTAAGTGGCTGAGGACAAATTTGAACCCAGATCTTCCCAACTCTAGGCCCGGCATTCTGCACTGTGTTATCTAGGTAGAGAAGAAGAATGAACTGCCAAAGATGAAGTAGTCACTGATTAATACCTGCAATGTTTTTTTTTTTTTTATGTCCAAGATCTTAGAGAATTTTCATCAATGCTTCCCAGGTATATAAACAGTGACCATAGAGAGACAAAAAGAAAACTACTTAGGATCAAGAGATATGCCTCAGTCATTGAACTCAAACACTTATAGATATTACTACTTCTATCTCTTTCCCTTTACTCTCTACTAAATTGACTTTAAAACTGTATTATATGTCTACATGCATGCAATGAACAGCAAGTAATAGAGTCTTTTGCTCTCTTTGTTTTATCATTTTCTTAGAAACATTGTCAAAGTCAAAGAAACTTCAACTGGCCTTATGCCTTTTAACAAGTAACTGCGTTTCCTGTCCTCACAGGTGAAATGAATTCCTCACCTTATTGATTATAGGACTATGATCCAGTGAGTTAATACTTATTATTTATGTTATATAGGTTATATGCTTATTAACATAATATTAACATTAAAGATTAGATGTTATCTTAATTACTAGATGTTAAAGTAGCTAAATCTTCAATATATTTTAATTGTATGCACTTTAATTTCACATCATTTTCCACTATTCTTATGTCCACATTGAAGCCTGAATATAACTTTATCTTAATATTGTAACATCATACTTCATATTGTAACAGCATACTAAGATTGTGTATTGTAAAATATCTGCTTCTCTAAAGCATATTATTATTAGGTTTGCAATAAAAATGCATAAAACTATTTTATTGTTGGTATGATATGTTACTATGGAGATAAAGAACATTGATTGATAGATGCATTTAGATGAATAGAATATACTATTAAATGTCTTAAAGAATAACAGTATCACCTGTATTACTCTATAACTCTATAACAGAATATAATTCTATTGTTATTTACCTTATATATTTTCCTAAATTTATGAAAGGTATAAAGCATTTGAAATATGATTTGTTGAATTGTATTAGAATGTATATGCAAAAAGATAAAACTTGGTGGTGACTAAGTTGCTGAAATGACCTATGGATGCACAGAATTGTTTGGTATCATCAGACTCATGTAAGCATCAATAGACATAAACATGGTGGTAAATGATGTGAAATGAAATATATTGAAGCCTTAGCTACTTCAACATGGCAGCCAGCCATGAATATTTCTGTGAAATGGCTAGAGCTACCTAAACATTTCAACTCTAGAGAAGTCTTTGAAAATATGATGTTGTTGGAAACGTCAGACTGAGGTTCAAGTCTGAAGACATGAATTCAAGTTTCATACCTACTACTGCCTATATTAACAACTACACAAAGCTAAGGAAAGAAGGTGAAAGCAAAGGCTAATGTTGCTATTTCCCTACCATTTATCAAGAATGAGTACAAAATTGTAGGGTTATCTGACAACATTGTGTCATAAGTGTTAGAACAAAGTAGGAACAGAAATTGATAAGGAAAGCTAAAGACAAGAATAAAGGTTAGGGATGAGTGAGGAGGGACATTGCTAAGGATAAGTTTATTATTCCCTAGAAATGAAACAATGACAACTGATGAAAAGTGTCTTAACATGTATTTTGCTTCTATTCTCTCTATTAAGGCAAATACTACTAGGACTGAGGAGAGATAAGTCATTCTTTTCAGGCTTTGAGCCCTGTGAGCCTAGTTACTCATCACTACAGTGATTTAATTCATATGCATAGCTTGATCTTAGTCATTGAGATCCTGAATGCAGACAGGCTAAGTGCACTGGGCAGGGAGGAAGAGTTCTGATTTTTCATGAACACTAGGTAAATCAGTGAGAATATTTAGATCTGAAGGACTTTTCATTTCCTAGTAGGTTTTTGAGGTTATTGACCCAGGAGCTTTCCAGTATATAAGAAAATGGAGAAAAAACATCTGTCAAATATATATCCTTGTTTAGTGTTTATATATTCTGAATGTTTGTGTTTAGTAAAAAAAAAAACTTGTTTGTTGTTTTATTCTCCTTCATTTAGTCAATCTTAATTGACTAATTAAGGTCATACTTTTGCACTTGGAATTACTATGTACATAGTCTTAAAGATTTGGTGTAGACAGTAGGCTCTGGCAATATTGATAGTGTGACTATTCATTATTAAGACAAGAAAGGGCAGTACTGAATGAAAGGAATAATAGGGTCCTCCATTAACTGGAATGGCCCTGACCTTGTTCCTTATTATTCGGTGGCACAAGAATTATGGAATGTGTGTATAAATTCCAAAATGGGATGGGTTTTTATACTCCCCCCCCCAAAGACCCAGAAAGATTGGCATATGGGATCTAGGGAGAGAGGGAGATAAGGTATAAAAACACCATGCACTTCTCTATTCCGAAGGTGTTCATAATTTTGATTATGGAGGTGGCCCCTGAATTAGAATGAGGTAGAATAAGAAAATACTAACTATGGGAACATAACATAATTATGTACAAAAGGGTATATACAAGGGTAAATGAGAGTAGAATGGGTGGGGGAGGAAATAATATAGTCAAACAAGCACTTTAGGAAGATTACTTTTGCAAGTGAGTGGGGTGACACTTGGTTTAGGGAGAATTATTATAAGGGTATTGTGATAGTCCAAGCACGAGGTAAAGAGAACATTTACAAAGACTGTAGCTTTGTGAGTGAAGAGTAGGGAATATACAAGAGATGTGATGCTAAAAGATGTTAGCCAAAAGATTTGAAAATGAAATAATAAATTTTACATTCAGTATGTTTTGTATTTATTGAAACTATCTATTGAAAATTTAAAGCTTTTCATGTTTGTTCCTTCCTATTTTTCCAGTCTTATGGTTTAATTATTTTTTTATTTTCCTTCATGTACTTAGTGATCCAGAAACTCCTTCCTTCTTGCTGTTTACAACACACTACACTCCATTTTCTGATTCGCTGACTTTTCAATGGCTTGTCCACCATGCTTGGAATGCTTTCCCTCATCAACTACATGTACTCTTTTCTTGATTGTTTTCAGTACTCACCTCAACGTCCACCTTCTGTAGCAGTTCTTTCCCAGTTTCTCCCTGCAACATACACTGATACTACCTTCCATATGAAATTAACTTTCCATCAACTTGATATCTACTTTTATGTACAGTTCATTGAATATTTTCTCCATTCAAATGTGAACTCTAGAACATCAGAATATCAGAGACTGAAATTGACCTTTTAAAAAAAATTATATTCCCAGTATTTAGCTCAATGCCTGGCACATAATAAGCTATAATGAAATGCTTTTATTTTTCCTTTATTTCGTTAACTTTCTTCCTTTCTTCCTTTCTTTCTTTCTTTCTTTCTTTCTTTCTTTCTTTCTTTCTTTCTTTCTTTCTTTCTTTCCTTCTTTCTTCCTAACTGACTGACTACTAGGTATGGAGACCCCATATCTTGAGTAACCATCAAACTCTGTAAATTACAAAGTTTTATTTTATAGACAAGCAAATTATTGTGACCAAAAATGATAGACAATAGATCTGAATTTTTTCAATGGAATTTGCAGAGTTTCGGGGTGATGTGGCATTGGATGAGTTACTTAACCACTTTAGTCTTCTGATTTCTCATCTGTAAAATGAGTCATCATAATTAGTCAGCCTACTCATAAAATTTATTTCATTTTCATGTTAAGCCATGATGTAGGAACTTTAAGGAAAGCATGACTTAGGATCTAGGAATTAGGGAAGAAAAGGCACATTAATGTAGATGAAATTGTTGTTTTCTGCTCTTGCATCTAGCTTCTGGTGACTTATTTCCACATCTCAGATAATTAGAAAACTGCTAGAAAGAAACCTGGAAGAGTGTTGAATATTCAATCAAGGGAGCAGGACTGGGGATGAAGCAGGAACGTCATCAATACAAGGAGAACAAAAGATGAAATTTTGTAATAGTCACTTGGTTAAATAAACTCATTTTTGAGGCCAAAGCAAAGGATAGAATTGCAGCATACAAATCTCAGCATATCTCTATTTCATAGCTGCAAATTTCACTCTTAACTCACAACAACTGCAGTATATTCCAAATAAATAATTTATTTACAAGGAAAATGAACCAAGAAATCCACCAAAACAAACAAATGATAGACATATTTTGAGCATCCACCAATCTAAGATAACTTTGCAAGGTTCTAAGCACTGGGGAAACAAAGACCTCCCTAACTTTAAATTTTGTGAGGAAATTAGAAAATTATTCAGAGAAATATAACGTAAGATAGGATACTATAAGAAACATTTTGTTTTATAAAGATATGGTTGATTCCAGAGTGAGCTACGTACAGGTCTTGCCTCTCACATTTCAGATATTTGTGACACTAAGTGAAACATTTAACATCTCATGCCTCCAAAACACCTTTACTGGTATAAGTTAAATAAAAGTTGGCAAGCAGCACTGGTAAAGTTAGCTTTTAAACCAGGATGTTTGAGGGTAGAGTCAGAATGGTAAAATGAGAATCAGCATTTTTGCACAGTACTCCCAACATACCCCTTCCACAAGAGTATCAAAAATCATTAGAATTTTTATATATTACTAACAAAGCTTAACTGAAAGAGATAGAAAGAGAAAATCCAGTTAAAATAACTGTAGACAATATAAAATATTTGGGAGTCTACCTGCCAAGACAAACCCAGGAACTATATGAACCAAACTTACAAGAATTTTTTCACACAAATAAAATCAGCTGAAAGGAAGTGGGAAGATATCAGTTGCTCAGGGGTAGTCCAAGCTAATATGATAAAAATGGCTATTATATCTATATTAATCTACTTGTTCAGTTCCCTACCAAACTAACAAAAATTGTTTTATAGAGCTAGAAAAAATAATAACAACATGCATCTTGAAGAAGAAATGATAAAGAATATCAAGGGGATTAATTAAATGAAATGCTAGGAAAGATGCCCCAGCCATACTAAATCTTAAACTGTATTACAAAACAGCACTTATCAAAACTACTTAGTTCTGGCTAAGAAATAGAGTGATGGGTCAGTGGAGTAGGTTAAGTACACAAGACACTATAGTCAATGACTGTAGTAATCAACTGTTAGGTAAACCTCAAAACTCCAGCCTGTGGAATAAGATCTCACTATTTAACCAACATTTCTGGGAAAACTGTAAAATAGTATGGCAGAAACTAGGCATAGACCAGCATCTTACACTGTATACCAAGATAAAGTCAAAACGGGTACATGATTTAGACATAGAGGGTAAGGTCATCAGCAAATTAGTAGAGCAAGTAATAGTTTACTTGTCAGATCCATGGAGAAGGGAAGAATTTCTGACCAAATAAGAGATAGAGAACATTATGAAATGCAAAATGGATAATTTTGATTACATTAAATTAAAAAAAAACTTTTATACACCACGCCAATGCAACCAAGATTAGAAAGGAAGCAGGAAGCTGAGAAAGGATTTGAGAAACATAGCCAGTATCTCTGATGAAGGCCTCCTTTCTCAAATATATAGGGAATTGGGTAGAATTTATAGGAATGCAAGACATTCTCCAATTAATAAATGGTCAAATGATATGAACAGAAAATCTTCAGATGAGGAAATTAAAGTTATCTACAGTCATATGGAAAAATGTACTAAATCACTAAAGTCATATAAAAATGTGCTAAATCACTATTGATAAGAGCAACACAAATCACAGAAACTCTGAGGTACCACCACACACCTATCTGATTGGTTAATATGAGAAAAAAAGAAAAATGTTAAATGTTGGGGAAGATGTGTGAAAACTAGAACACTAATGCGGGGTTGGTGGAGTTGTGAACTGACCCCACCATTCTGGAGTGCCATTTGAACTATGCTTAAAGGGCTATAAACCTATATATACCCTTTGATCCAGCAATACCACTTCTAGATCTGTATCCCAAAGAGATCATAAAAATAGGAAAAGGGGAAAGGACCCACATATTCTCTCTCTCTCTCTCTCTCTCTCTCTCTCTCTCTCTCTCTCTCTCTCTCTCTATCTCTCTGTATATCTATATAGATCTATATGGATATATATGTATAGATACAGATCTATATAGATGTATGTAGATATAGATCTCTATCTAGATATAGATATATTGATATAGAGATATAGAGATAGAGATAGAGACAGAGACCGAGATAGGAATAAAGATATAGGTACCACCTCTTTTTGTGGTGGCAAAGAATTGGACTATGGAGTCTCAATGCAGATTGAAGCATGCAATTTTCTGTTTTATTCTTCCTTGTGTTTTTTTTTTCCTTTTTGTTATAAATTTTTTTTTCACAACATGATTAATGTGGAAATATATTTAATATGATTGTACATTTATAGCCTATATTGGATTTCATGCTGTCTTGGGGAGAAAGGGGGGAAAGTTTTGAAAATAAAAAATCTCATAAAAGTGAACATTGAAAACTAAAAATAAATAAAAAAATTAAGAAAATAATTGTACCTTAAAGATAATTTCTGAAAACTTAATTTTAATCCTCAAGCTTTTCTGGGCTTTCTAGGCTAATGACTTAAATTGATCCCCTCCCAGTTCTATTCAGTATTGTTGTTGTTGTTGTTGTTCAGTTGTTTCATTTGCATCCAAGCCTTCGTAATACCATGTTGTGATTTTCTTGGTTTATCCATTTACTTCTCTAGTTCATTTTGCAGATTAGGAAACTAAGGTAAATGAGGTTAAGGCATTTGCCCAGAGACACACAGCTACTAAGTGTCTGAGGTCAGATTTAAACTCAGGAAGATCTTTCTTGACTCCATGCTCATTGCTCTATCCATTTCACCACTTTGCTGAAACCCCACCCCGCAGATTTCAGCTTACTTTAAAAGCATCCTAGAATCCTAGAGTGAATTCATTTTTTGGCTTAAAAAGAGATTTTCTCCTCATTAGAAAAAGACAAATTTAGAATAACTAGATATGCTCAGCCCTTTTAGGGACTGGATACCTTTGTACTGCTAATGGTTATCTTGTACAAATTGTACAGTGGAGGCTTCCTGAAAAGGACAACTTTACCAGCTTTAAGGGAATCTTATTTATATAAACAGCTTTTTGGAAATGATAAGGCAGCTGAACAGGTGAGGAACTCACCAATGAAAACAGTATCAATCTTTTCCCGTAACTAGTGAGTGACCTAAAAGGGTTTTATTTTTTCCCATTATTGAACCTAAATTACCAGTGAATTATGCTCAATCAGGCCTAGTTGAAAACTTAAGGCAAATGAGAGATGTAAAGAATTCTAGGGAAATTTCATGAAGGGAAAAAAAAATGTTTAGCTTTCATGTACAAGTATGTTGCCTCCACTAAAACGATGATAGATGATACATATACATACATGTTCAATATGTAGGGGGCCTTGATATATGAATAGAAAATGCATAATACTTGTGTCTGAAATACTTATTAACATAATATCTCTTTTCTTTATTTTACTGGAATTATTTCTCATTTATTAATGCTTATGTATTAATATAAATGCACACACATATATACATACATACACATATATATGGGATATAAGAGATGTTTGCATCAGTATAATTTATTTATCAGAACACATAGGCATATATACATCTATATACATCTATCAGTGTGTATATCTGTGTGGAAATCTGAATGAGAACATAACTAAATTACTATGTAGTCATATTAGAGTATTTTCCAGAATTAATTAAAAGTATGTTAGACATTATATTTATGTCACTTTCACATTGGTCTGTCAACTTTCAATTTAATTATTCATTGCTAAAGAGCTATTAAGGACTTTGTGATGTTTGCTGGTATCCTCAGAGGAGCACAGGCAGTTTTCATTAGATATTTATGGGTAGACTCAGCAAATATCATTGGATAACTTCTGGGAAATGGAACCATGCATAAAAACAATCCTATCATGTGCCATAAAATTTTAATGACTGTGAAATATTGGCACCTACTAATTCATGGTTGTAATGTCTTAGAGAATAGAGCAACAACACTGATTTAGTGTGCACAAAAACATCAAAACATGTAGACAAACAACAAGTAATTCTACCTGATGTAACAATTTATGAATTTTGGAAAAGACAGATTCTGCTTGTCATGATTCCCTATATCCTCTCCATTATATCAGTTTCTTCACAGTGTTTCATAAAGTAGTAATCCCTGCTATCTATTTGTACCTGCAAGTGTATAAATAAGGAAACTATTTGACCTACTATTGAATATGTGTCATGTCTATGACATTTCACCATAGGGTTAGCCCTTTTAACCACTCTATTTAGTAACTGCCCCTTCAGGTAAGTGCATAAACTACCATATAGGGGTAGAACAGAGTAGCAGGTATTCATTCTGAATGGAAAATGTAGCAACTGACATTCTTTTTAAAGGAGAAATATTTTTATAAAACAATATGTTCTTTTATTAAACTACTACAAAGCAAATGTCAAGATTATATATGATGATTTATGTCTTTATGTTTTATTGATGTTTTTAAATACATGTATACACATATAAAAAGACACATTACTTACATAAAACTACAAATGCATATACACGCATAAATAAAAAAATATGTACATATATATCACTTTAACTTTCCTCCTTCCTCTTCTTCAAATAATTTCTCCCTTGTACTCAAGATGAAGAGTTTATCAAAACAAATCAGCACACTTGCCATGTCTTAAAAAAACATGCTTCATTCTATACATATAGTTCACCTCCTCTACGAGGTGTGAAACTTAATTCACTCTCAGCACCTCAAAGGCACAACTGATAACCCAATTGGTCAGAATGCTCAAGTTTTATATAAGCAATGTCTTTTTTTATTCACATTACTATGGTCAACATGCAAGCTCTCTGGTTCTGATTATTCAATTTGCTATCAGTTAAAACAGTTCATGTTATATACTTCAAAGGAACTAATAATACAATTTCTATTGAGAATCACAGAATTGTTGTAGTGGAAGGTCTTCTATGCCTATTAAGCCATATCCAACAGGTACACAAAGAAGCCCAGAGTCTTGGAGCCAGCTCATACATTCTTCCGACAGTCAGTTGTTAAATTATTAGTGTCAGTATTTAGACTTGAGAGATAAGCCAATACTATGAATCATGGTTTTGCATTTATTATTTTAATAGTTACTAAATTTTATAAAGTTATAGAGAAAATATTAATAATGCAAATTATATTAAAAGGTGTTTTATGTTTTATTCGGAAAGTTTATTAAGCATTTTTCAGTACACCTAACAAATAGGTAAGGTTTTTTTTTTTGGTGGGGCAGAGGTATTAAACCCATGATTTCAATGATAAGAAGAAAGCTTGGATGAGGAAGCTCATTCATCCAAGGGAGGATTGGTACCTACTCTGTAACTAGTGGTCTAGAGTCTGCTTAAAGTGCTGAGAAGTTAAGTGAGTTTCTAAGATAAATATGTGCTAGCTAGTAAAATAAGTCTTTCTGGCTCTGAGACTGACTTTCTTTCTACTAGGTAACCCTAACTTTTAAAAACTAATTTAAAATATACATATGTGTGTGTGTGTGTGTGTATTCTAAATAGTTAATTTCAAGCACAATTTTATTCTTAGACTTATAAAAAAGGCTTCCATTCCAGTCATCTCAACATAACTTGGCCTTAAAAAATGAGTAGCTTGAGGAGAGAAGGAAGGAAGGAGAGAAGGAAGGAAGGAAGAAAAGAAGGAAGAGAAAGAAAAAAAGAGAGAAGAAAGGTGAATTTTATTGCTACCTTTTGTTTTTACATCAAAAGCATTTCTGAATATAATACCTTACCACCTGTCCCTACTCTCAGTTTTAGACAAGACTCACCAATGTGCTAACTCTGTTGCAGTCTATGTAATATTTCACCTATGTTTTACCTCTTTAACATCAAAAGGAGAGATCTGATTTTTTCCATCCCTTCTTAGAGCCCATTTTGAACACTGGAATTACAGTGTGCATGCATGTGTGTGTATGTGTGTGTGTGTACATATACATACATACACACATATGTATATATAATGCTATTGAGGTCAATCTTTAATGCCTGATTTTGTTTATTTCATTCCACATTAGTTTATACAAGTCTTTCCATGTTGCTTTGATTTTGTTTTATCCAAGCAATGGACAGTTGAACTTTTATTTTCAGTTTTTTACTGCAAAAAAGTGATATTCTCAATATGTTGGTGTATAGATATAAATACAGCTATTCATCTATCTTATACACATATGCATGTATATTTATGTGTACACAAACATCTACATGTATATGTATATATTTATGTACTGTATTGCATATATATTTCTATATGACTTATGTATGTATACACACATGTCCACATGCATATTCACATTTTGAATGGATCTTCGAGACTTCAGCAAAGCTAAAAGTCAGAGAGCATTAAAGACAAAGACTTTATGTCAAAAGGCTAAAACTTTTTTTTGGTAACATGAATGCCCTTTTCTCAGTCTGGTGAAACATTTGGAACCATTCTGAGAATAATGTTTTTTGTTTGTTTAGTCTATAAAATATATAAGATTACAAATAAAAACAATTATATTTAAATAAAGGTATGGCTTTTCCCCTATACATTTTCAATGAACTGTTAAACTCTATCCATGGCATTTAATCCTCAAGTTAAGAAATTCTTGCTTTAAATATAAAAGAGAAAGCCTTCAAATACAATATAGCCATTTTCTACCTTAGAATGGGTCTGAGGCTCGATGGCACAGTAAGTTGTGATAGAGACTTACCTCTAGGGAATAGAATATATAATAATTGGTCCCTAGAAACCAATCTGCATAATCTTCCAAAAGGAGGATGGGAAGTGTAACTGAAGGTGAATAGCCTTACTGAAAGAAAAGCCTTTGACCCAAGAAAGATTGTCTGAAATTAGAAGTGATCCTCCTCCTTATTCTTGGGCAGAGGTGTCAAACTTCAGAATTGAGGCTTTTAGAGAGTAAAGAGGAGAGTTGTCTGCCAATTCTAGTCAGTGTAATTTCCCTAGCTAATAGAGTACTCTGACAGTTCAGCCAAAGAGATCTCAATACCAAACAGCTGAATAAGTGGCTAGAAGTGGGATAACAAACTGTAGTTACTTGTAGAAGAGTGATGTTAGTTGGCAGGGGAAAAAATGAAATGGCATTGCAAAAATCACTCTTCATTTTTGTGTTAATAAATATTTATTTGCATACATATACAACCATATACTAAAACATGCATACATATACATATATACACATACACATACATATACATATACACATGCATATAAATATACATGCATGCATATGCACATACATACATACAGGAAGTTCAGAACTGAAAAGTTACTTTGTATATTTGACTAATGAAAAAAAAAACAATCTAGACAATTCAGATCTCTATTTTTCCTCTTAACTGTCTTACCTGGCACTTTCAGATAGTTTTTTTTTAAATTTTCTACTATACCTTTTTACTAATAACTTCAGATCAATTTCTCAGGATTAGAAAAAAATATTGAAAATGATAATCTTCCATATTCACATTCACACCCCTGCAAATTGTATTTTTGTTTGGTTACGTGTGTGTATTTGTTTGTGTGTGTGTGTGTGTGTGTGTGTGTGTGTGTACTTGCATGTATCTTCTCTGTATCTGTATTCTCATATACTACACGTATATGCATGATATATACAGATAACATCTATATATACATCTATAAACATGTATATACATGGGCACACATATGTGAGAGACAGACTTAGGAAAATAAATCAATAAAAAGTTAATCAAGCACTTCAGTAGATGTATGATTCCATCAACATCAGTGTTCCCTCAATGAAATAAAATTGTGCCAATACTATGACTTTTTATGTCATTATCATCTACATTTCCCCATTAATTGTCCACAAAGTTTATGTCTAAAACAATTGAGGACATAAATTACTATTTCAACATTATTTTCAAATAAACAATTTGATTAAAAATGATTCTTATGTAAAACTTTTTTTAAATGTCTAAATGAAGATAACCTGGCATTAAAAATTTAACTTATAAAAAAGTTAAATTGTAAATGGCACTAAGTGAACATTCCAGATGCTATATCCAAGTATTAATGAAATTCCAATATGAATAAATTAAAGGACAGTCAGAGCTGAGAAGCTACCTCAATATATTTGATTAATGACACAAATTAATCTGGAGAACTCAGTATTCTATTTCCTCCCTCAACTATGTTGCCTGACACTTTGAGAAAATTGTTTAAAGTCTGTATCTTTCTTATATCAACCACTGATCAGTTTCCAAGGATTAGAAAAATAGTATGCATGGGAATGAGACTCTTCCACATTTACAATGGCAGAATTGTAAATCATTTCTATACAAAATTTGCACAATACAGAGCTCCAATAAGTTGCTTAGCTACATAGGGGGGAAAGAAGCTGGTTTTCCAATGTTTAGAGTAAAATAAACATTTTATTTACATCTACTAACAACATACAATGTTTGAATCATATCTATTGTTTACAGATTTCGTATTTGCTTAGGATATTTGACTCTAAAAATGAATGTGATTTACATGAATTTACTAGCTATGAATTAAAAATTTCCTTTTATGCTGCAACTTTATATAGCAAATGGAAAAAAAGTTTAACTGAAACAAGTTGAAGTCTGACAAATATATTGATTTACTGACATTTAATCAATTAAACAAAATTTATTAAGAATTTATTATATCTAAGGTGCTAGGATATAGCATACAAAGACAAAAATGGGAAACATTTCCTACACTCAGGAATTTTACAATCTGCTAAATATACATTGGCAAAAATAAAATAAAATAAAGCTAAAGAACTGACATCAAAGAAGGAAATATCATATATGGTTGGTTGTTGTGCTTTGTTCTTGAAGAGGAGCAGAATGACATCACTTTGTTAAAGTCAAGGTACAATGTGCCTGATCAGTCCAACACAAGCTCAGAATGTGTTACCACAGGTGGGGTACAGATAGTCCATGTGAATATTCGTTGTGAATGTCTCTAAACTTATGCATCTCTTGTTTCCTCTGAGCTACTGCAATTCTGCTTCACTCATAGAATACAGCAACTTCTTTTATCTGGGTTGGCCATGCTGGGCAGCAGGTCCTTTGCCATCATCTACCATGTTGTGCAACTGATAAGTTCTTCAGAGAAACATTGAGCATGTCCTAGTAACGCTTTGTCTGACCACCGTGTGAGGCCACGTATATAAAGCTTTCCTTGTCTTCCATTTTGTTAGCTAAAACAAATATATTATGCATTTCCTATTTTTATGTTATACAAGTGGCAAGTAATGAATTCAAAAAAAAATGTAGCATATTGTTCTTTGGTGAACAGAAAACATAAAAGTAGTCTAAGTTATTGTTTTGGGAAGAACAGGGAATGTGGATTAATTTCTATTCATTTTTTAGTAAATAGGGAACATTTATGTAGTAACACCTAATGGCACTAAATTCATCACATATAACTATTTTCTGATATTAATTAGCATTATGCCCTTATACCATTTCATTACTTAAAGATCATTGTGTTATTTCAATTGGTGGCATATTCAAGTTTGAGACTGGGGGAATGAGGGTGATGAAGCCAAGCTTTTGATTTTACTTAGCTAGTGACAAGACAAATAAAAACTATTAATTCTCTACCTAAGTACTTGTAGAAGGGAATGTTCTTCAAAATGTCTTTTTTCCTCCCCCCAAAAAAACAATTTGGAAATAGCTTCATTATTCCACAAACCTAGTAGGGTCTCACAATGTCTTCTGTTACCACCAGTTATTATGTGCATGAATTTCAATGGCCTTTCAGTTATTATTACAAAACATAAAGGAATCCTAAATCAGTCTATGCTTTCACATGCCTGGGAGGAAAAGAAAATGATTTTTAAGAGAGAGAAGAAATATTCCTTTCACTGTCAACTACTTTCTGTTCATAATTGTTCTGTGGTTTTAATGCCTCTCATATGTGAAGACAAAGAATATACTTTTGAAAGATAAAACTAGAACATTTAAATATAAATCTGTCTCAACTTGCAAGTTCTTTCTTTTTTTTCTTTCTTTTCCTTCTTCCTCCCTTCCTTGATTCTTTCCTTTCTCAATCTTCTAGAGAAATTTTCATCTTTTTTGTTATATATTGACATTGTTAAGAATAATAACTAATAATAACAGAAGAATCTCTTTGTGATTAACTGAAAGTTAGAAGTAGGGTAACATGATACTCCTTAGTTTTTTGACTTTTTCTTTACAATATCTGAAAACAAAATATGGGTATAATATTTTATGACAATTCAAAGGGATTAAATACATAAGGAGAATGTTTTAATCCTCTTTGTAAAATTTTTTGTCATTTGAATTCATTATACAAATTATCTAAACTTTATTATATTTTCTAGCAAAAGTTCAAGCTAGATACATTATAAATTCATGCTATCTCACTCTAATGGACCCTCATTACAAGTCATTTTTTTACTCTTCTCTATTTGAATCCCTATCTCACTGTCCAAATATATATATATATATATATATATATATATATATATGTATTAAATTTCTCTGTACATCTTACATGTGTTCCATCATCCACCTCTTTCAGCAGAAGATATTGCCTCTTAATTTACTGAGAAAATTTGGGTCATTCTACATGACTTCCTTTTTTAAAAAAATAAATCTCAAAACCCCTTGACATCTCCCTTCACTCGTTCCTTTCTCCTATTCTCTAAGAGGTGGCACTACTACTTGCCAAAGCAAACCTCTCTACCTTGATCTCATTCATTCTCATTTTCTCTAATAGATGAAAAGAAAAACCTTAGCTTTCCCCTGCCTCTAATATTCAGCCTCTCCATATCTTCTGATTTCTTCCCTATCGACTTCCTATAGGCTTAAGTCTCTCCTGTCCTAAAAAAAATAAACAAAACCTTTACTAAACTCCTCCATTTCTCATCCAAACATTTAGTTAAAAATCTTCATTTCTACCTACTACCTCTACTTTCACTCATTCATCACTTTCTTGCAATGCAGCTTCTGACTTCATCACTTGTTTGAAACTGTTCTGATTTAAAGATACCAGTTATCTCCTAGTTACTCTATCTATTGGTCTTTCTTCAGTCCATCTTATTCTCTTTTATTTGTTCTGGTCTGATAAAAAAAATATCTTAAAAGGGAAGCTCTTCCATTGCCTCAATATCCCCCAGGAATCAACATTGAATACATGTGGATTTTGAAACCTTGGGATGATGGGGGAGGCCGTTACAACTCAGGAATATTCATGTTTTGTTGGTGGAATATATCAACTCTGAAACTAGGATCCAATTAGCCCCTTGGACCTTTTAAACTCATAAAACTGTAGAATTTGTTCTCTTCACCAAGTGAGCAAAAAAGTCAGTCAATGAAGGGTTAAGGCAATCAGTAAATACGAAGACCCCCCCCCCCCATTTGAAAAGGTGAGGCTACAGGTGGTGCCCATGAAGGGAGGTCTGATTATATCTTCGCTCCCAAGTAGGCCCAAAACCCTTAGCTACTGGGTATTGGGCTGATGTGGGTGCGAGGCTCTCAGGGTCCTGGGGGGAGTTCCTGGGACCAGAGCCAATAGCGGGCACCTGGGTTCTGGTTGCTCAGATGTCATTCTAGCCGATTGGATGATGTCTAATGACTGTGTAAAAAGGGAGAACACAGCTTGGAGATTGAGATGTGGTGGAGGCAGGAGAAGGAGAAATAGCAGAAGCAGCAGCAGCAGCAGCAGTGGAAGAAGCAGCAGCAGAAGCCAAAGCTTAAGCAGCAGCAGAAGAAGCTGAAGCAGCAGGCACTACTGAGAGCAGGACTAACCCACGTGCAGACCGCAGAGTGTTGAGAAAGGGCTTGAGGCCATTGGGTAATCTTTTTACTGGAGGGCACAAGCTTTGGGGGGGCAGGGAGCATGAATATAATTTGGCTTACTGTCATAATATTTTTTTCTGTAACTCCCTGGTTATTTTTGTGAGGTGGATTTATTTGGCCTGGAAGCTTTTGGCCAGGATATCAAATTGGGGACACTGGTTCATGGGTCTGCTACTTTGGAGCTTGAATAAATGCTTTAATTCCTCTGCCTTCTACTTAGATAACTCCTTATATCCTGCAGTTCTGAACCATTCAGGCATATTTCTGGTTTTCTTTGAAATCATGAATTCTGCCTTTATGTTATATCAAGTGAAGAGGAAGTAGATTTTTCTATCAATCAAAGAGGTTCCTCCTCAACAGGTGATTAGTCAATTGGACATAGTTCAGATCTCCATACATGTCCCATAGCCTCTCCAAAGTATTTACATGATATGCCATTGTGACTTTCTCAGAAGTAAGGTCCCTGGTTTCCTTCATGAAGACGGATTTTATCTGAGATTAATCATGCACTTGACAGGCCCACTATAACTGTGTTCCTATGCTTTTGTATTGGCTATCTCCCATGCCTGGAATGCACTCCCTTCTCTCACTCATCCCATTGAATATATTCCATTAAAAACCTATCTCAAACAACAACTTCTTCATGGAAATATCCCTGATCCCCTTGACTGCTAGTAACCTACATTTAAAACTATTTCACACTAATTTTATTTATATTTATTTTTATAAACTCGTATACATCCTTACTGTCACTCCTATTTGTAGGAATTACTTAATTCTTTGTATTTTTTCCCTAAAGCACCAAGCATAATGTCTATCACATTGTAGGCCCTTAATAAATACTAATTTATTTGAGTTAAACTTTCTTTTCTGGTTTTAGGTTTCAAATTGCAAAAATTAATACTTTACTTTTCAATACAATGACTTAATAACTGTGACTTTTAAAGAGCCCATGGGAGCTGAATGTTTTTAGATTAAAGAATTAATTTAATTTTGGAATATACAACTAATGGCATTTCTTTTTAGTTCTAAGTTTCATATATATACACACAGATACATATACATAAATATGTACACATATGCACATGTATATGTGTGTATACCTACTATGGTATAGTTGTCACAGATTCAGAATGAATCTTCTAATTGCTTCCCAACTACTAAACTGGGATTGTTAACCTTCTATGTGTCATGAATCCCTTTGGCAGTTTGTTGAAACTTGTGAATCTCTTCACATAGCAATTTTTGTAAATGAGTAAAATAAAATACATAAGATCACAAGAGAAATCAATCATATTTAAATGCAGGCTATACATATAAATGTGTATGTATATATATATGTATGTATATGTGTGTGTGTGTGTAGTTCATGGACCCCCATTCAAGCATAGCTAGCTATCCAAGAAAGAATATTAAAACCTAATACATCCTATTTGAATCCTGCTTAGGTAATCTAAGATTTTTTTTTCTTAAGCAGAGAAAAGGAGGGGTGCTGGTAATGTAAAATGAATCAACTCATTTTTCTCATTCTGTATTCTGAAATCTTAGACGAAGAAAAATTGTGATGATCCTCTCATTGGGAACCTTCTGCAAGCCCTGGCATTCAAATTTGCAGGTGTGATCTTAACTCCTGATGGTGCCACTTCATATGCAGCCTAAGGCATTTCCAAGTTTGTATAGAAGGTAGATAAACTGAAGGGTTAATTATTGAATAGTTATTTTTTAATGCAGTCCTATAAATGGTAGTCTTATTTGATTACACTCAAAAATAGATAAATAATGAACAGTTATAGTGATTACCAAATTCCCATGGAAACTAGAAACATACATATATTTATAGCAAACTTGATACTTTATAAATATCAAATTGTGCCATTATCTGCAGATGTGCCAGTTCTGCCTAACTATGCAGAAATTGGGTAATTATTTCTAAAACGAATGGGTATGTGATGAAAATTCTGCAAAGTGAGAAATGTCACTTTACTGCCTACATCAGTTTCTTCAGTCTTGGAGACAAGAATGGGTCAAAAGGTAGGTGTTTAATGAATATAAAAAGAAAAGACAAAAATGACATTATACAAGCATTTAAAGTGATGAAGATGCACATTTTCTGCCAGTGATTTCTGAATAACTTGAAGAAATAAATTATTTGCTTTCATTTTTTCGTGTACAAAATATGAATGATGATATAAATTAATAATTTTTGAGAGGGGAAGGAAGGGCAATTTTTGTTAAGTGACTTGCTCAAGGTCACAAGCTAGGAAGTGTGTCAAGTGTATGAGGCCGGATTTGAACTCAGGTCCTCCTAACTCCAGGGCAAGTGCTCTACTCACTGTACCACCTAGCTGCCCCTTTGAATTAATATTTTTAAAGCAAACTCTACATCTTTTTGATTCTGTGAACCCATCCTGGGATCTGTTTTCCCTTTCTCCTAGTTCTTCCTTTTTCCCTCCCCAAGTATCTCCATACTAAAGAAAAATTATAGGATCATTCCTTTAATGTCTGGAAATACCTTAAAAGATTTCTTGTTCAATCCCCTCCTTTTATAAATGAGGAAATGATACCAGAGAGTTTAATTTAAATTACTTAGTTAAAGTGATATACATATGGACAGGGACAGAGTTGTTATTTGCTAACTACAAAGGATCCTTCTCTATATTAAAAAAAATTTAAGAAAAACAAACAAAACTTAAGTCTTTGTAAGAAAAAACTTAGGCCAGCTATAGAATACATAATGTTCATTATTCCTATGGCCTATGTGTGAAGCAAACAGTGATTTCAATTTTTTTGTGGGGGGAGGGTTTGTTTTGTTTTGTTTGTCTTCTTGAACTTCCTGTCAATTCTTTTCTAGTTATCAGCTAGAAAGTTTCTGATAAACCAATTCTCATTAAGATGCATGTGAATAACACCTTGCTTTAAATGATATCTCATTTAAGCATATATAAGTACTTCATTAGGTTTCTTTTTAATCACACAGGGGATTGATAGAATTCTGTAATGATTGAATTTCAAGGAACAACAAGTGGATGGGGGAATATTTTGGGGGAAGGGTCTCTTCCCAGTTCCATTCAAATTGTGCTACATGCTTAGTAATTTCCTTAGAAGCAACAAGGGGCCTCAGTGAATACAGTACTGAACTTAGAGTTCAATTCCTACCTCACATAATTACTAGCCATATAAGTTTGAATAAGTAACATAATCACTCTTGGCCTCAATTTCTTCATCTGTAAAACAAAGGAGAGTGGTGAACCTAATGACTCATTAGGTACCTTTCTTCACTGAGACTATACCATTACATAAAAGTAGCCCCGTTTTCTTCTTTTATAGAACACATTCAATATTTCTGCATCATATCCATTTAAAATTTCATGCAAAATACTGATTCAAAAATGTATTGGAACAATTTGGTTATTAGCAATATAGTACATTAAGAGATGAATGTCATTTAGATTAAGAACTTTATTTGTAAGAGCTGTATCAACAATCTGGCTAGCAGCTACTGTGGCTGTGTAAAAGCAATAACAACCAGACCACAGAAGTCTGCTAACACAATTTCTTTTGATCTGCTTTACTAAGGGAAGTAAATTTAAGGGATTAACAATATCATTTTAATCCAACATACAAATATCATTCACTTAGTTCAGGGGGAAAAGTTCAGCCCCCTGAACTTCAAGACAAATACAAACAGAAATTACAAACATCAACAGACAGACCTTGTCTGGTTCAAATCACAATTCATAATTACCAGAGAAGAACCAATGGATCTAGGTTACGAATTCAAGATTCCCTCAATTGTATACTACTCAGAACCCTGAGGGCCATCCCCAGTCATATACAAGTCAATGACTCCTGATTGTCTTAATGCTGAGAAATAGGTGAGAAATATTCTAAGACAAAGACAGCAAAAAGGTTTCCCACCCATTCAAACAAAAGGGAGACTTGATAGTCTTAGCATCCCAAAAGGGAAGAACCAGGAAAAGTCTGATTGCTTTAATAATAGCCAAAGTGCTGCAGTTATGGATGGAAACCCAAGAACTCGTCCTTCCCTGCCAGCCCCTAGAACCTAGAACTTCCAGGCTTCCTATTCTCCTTTCCTACAGATGTCTTATAGTGAAAATTAAGCTAAGTCTTTGGGATATGGTAAAAACTATAACAAAATTAAAAAAAAAAACTAGTAAGGGAAACATGCAATAAAAAAACTGAAATCAATAGAAGAGGCTTTTACTATATCCCATGATGGGGGTGACCATTTTCACACATACTAAGAGAAAACAAAGAACAAATGGATAACTTTATCCATCTTTGATGACAAGGAAAATGGAAAAATTAAGGAAAAGAAGACTGAAACTGCAGTTTTGTTGAAACCTTCAGGGGGATATAATCTCTTATAATAGGCCAGATATTATTTAATCATTTCATTCAGAAGGCCTATAGCATGCAAATCCCACAGTAGCATCCATGTACATCAGTGAAGTATCTAGAAACAACTGTACTTTTGTCTCTGGAAATATTAAGGCAATTAGGTTGGAAAGAAATCACAAGGTGGCTATCCCAGTTAATGAACAGGAAGGGGAATATAGCACAAGCAAATTATTAATAGAACCTATTTACCATAGTTCTGAGAAAAATAAATGAAATAAAAGAAAACATCACACAGAAAAAGTTACTGGTGGACTTGAAAACAAACAGAACCCTTCTTCAAATAAATTTGATATAGACAATGAGTTATCTCAGTTTTAAAAAGAAATTCAGTAGCTTGAGAGTAAAAATGAAGATTTGGAAAGCAATTGTCAGGAAATTAATTCCTCTCAGGAACAATTTAGTTTATAGCATCAAGGCCTTAACAATAACAATTTAAAATCTGATGATGAAAAGAAAGATACTGTACATTCTATACCATACATTCACCCCTTGGTGATGAGCAGTACTTTAATAATGAGACAGTTGGTTGGAACACTGAATATCCAGTTAAAGACGAAGTAGAACCTACATTTTTTTAATAATCCAATTCCTTCATTTGGCAACCAGTAGAATTCTCTTTAATTCCTCATGTCCTTTTCCCTTCATTTAAATTTTCAAAGATTTAATCCCTCCCCATTTCCACCATCAAATGTTTCCCATGATCAAGATGTTAAATTACGTGAAATGAACAATGTATATAATGTAAACAGTGGCAACACAAATTGGAATTGTCTGACATTTGATCTGCCTAACAGATTTTCTGATTGTGATGGGAGTTACAGTATCATCCAGGCCTCTAGAAATGGCCACAGTGAACAAGAGGATGAAAAAGTAATGATTTCTGTGAAACAAAAGAAGAATCTTCAGAAAACCCTTTTTTATTCTAGATGGAGAAAATATATAGGCTTATAAACCAGCAGTTTCAAGGGGAAAAGCTAAAGAGGCTACTTATGCTTTTAAGTGGTCTCCCGCTTTAGAGAAAATGATACTGTCTCATGTTCTGCTTGGTCAGAAGTATGGTCTTCAGCACTGATGGTTATTTTGGCATCAAAATGGGTACACATACAATGTTATACAACTTGGCAATGCCCATGACTGGGACCAGAGCTGAACAAAGAAATCTACTGATCAGGGAAGATATCCAGTTATAATAGATAACACTAATACCCAGGCTTAGAAGATGAAACCTTACGTGGAAATGATTATAGGCAAAGGATACCTAGTGGAGCTCCATGAACCTGAAACATGGTGGATATTTGATCAGAGGAATTAGAAGAGAGGAATAAATGCAGGATGTCTTGTGAAAAGTTTGCACATATGTTAGATCATTATGAATAAAAATGTCTATATTATAAAGAATTCAGTGAAACCTCCACAAAGAAGGTCTGAGAGACTTCAAAGACAAGTGGAAGCTGTAGACTATGAAATCACTTTGATGATAAAAAATCACTAATATTCAGTCTGCTTTCAACTAAAATGAGCTTGTGGCTTACCCTTAAAAAACAAGCATTAGGATTTTCTGGAGGTTTTTAAATAGGTTCAAATCTAATATAAAAGAACCACTGTTACCTCATAAAGTTTGTTTACAGAAAAGTGTTTAAATTTTAAAATGTAAATTAAAAATAGTATATAAATTGTAAACAAAATAGAACTTTACATGTAAATAGTTTATATTAAACATATTCATAGAACAGATTTTTATTAATATTCCACTTAACGTAAAGCCATACTGAAAGTATAACTTAGTTGGAATAGTCGACTTCATCATCACTCAGATTTTTAATGTTACACATTTTCATACTGTCTTCAATAACTCTAATAGATTTTATTTTAAAATTTGGATTAATCTTTCTACCAGCTCCTCAATTAAGGCTGACTCAACTTCCTTTATAATTAAGCAGCTTAATAAACATCCACACCACTATCTAATATTTCTCAACGTAACCCTATCCTTGTTTTAGTTTAAAGTTGTCTGTACCTTCTTCATTTGTGTATGTGTGTTTATATCTTTTCAACCCTTTGTTGATACCAATTTGACAGCAAAAGTCGAGGTTATCAGCCTTTCTGAACCAAGGAAAGTGGTTTCCTTAGCAACAGAAGCAGTGTAAAATCTCTCCAAACACCTGTTCTTCCCACTCATATTTCCTGCAGCTGAGAGCTGTGCATTTGAAAAACAATTTCTATTTTGGTTTCTGATTATATGTATTCAGGTAAATTATGGAAAAGGGATGTTGCTGAGCTTATAGCTTCACATGGCTCAAAATAGTCAAGCAGTTAAGTGTTTTGACCTCTTTCTAGTTATTAGTGATTAACATTTCAGCTCCCCTAGAAGTATTTTCATTGTACTTCCTACCGAAATCCTTAGCAACCTGTGACAGTACTAAGAGTTGGAAATCTAGTTAGGGCAGTAGGTATTGTCGAAGTGCAAAACGACAACACATTATAGATACCACAGCTCCATTGTCACCCTTAGGCTTTATACTCAGCCAACATTCATAATTCATGGAACCCAGTAATATAAAAGGGCAATGTGCCTGACTGCTTGAGAAAATTACTGTCATACTTTAGCTTATAAATTTTTAAAATTATTCATTCTCTTGATTGCATAAGGTCATTTTTTGTCAAAATTTAACTCAGACTGACTTGCAGTACTTGTACTATTTCTCATAAAAACAATTTCCTTTAAAATTTATTGCTCATTTATATTCTGTTTCTTTAGTAGAGTTCCTTAAAAAGTCTAACCTTAAGAAATATTGTGATTATATTTTAAAATAAGAATCCTATACCTACCTAGATTTTTCTTGAACTTAGTCCTAAAGTATGCAAGACCTTCAAATGTAAAATTCTTTTCTCTGACTTTATCCTTGACCTTTATACTTTCCCATCTTTTCCTTATGCAAAATAACACCATTATTCATATACATCATGACTTCCATTCTGTTGTGCCCTTATCATTTTCCTGATCAATCACTCTTAATGTCATCCTTGTATAATCCACACCATCTAACTTTTCCTGATTTAATTTGGGATTTTTGAGTTTTCATGAAAATCGTGAAATTATACAGATTTTATCCATTATAAATTTGTACTTAGTTTCTCAGATCTCTTCCTCTTTGTTCTTAAAGAACAATAAATTCTATTGAATTCATATACAGCAACTTGTTCAGCCATTACCCAGTTGATGGGCAACCCTTCAATTTCCAATTCTTTATCAACTAAAAAAGAGCTGCTATAAATATTTTTCTGCATATGGTCCTTTTCATTTCCTTAAGATCTCTTTGGAATACAGACCTGGAAGTGGTTTTGCTAGATCAAAGAGTGCGCATAGTTTTATAACCCTTTCGGCATAGTTCCAAATTGTTCTCCAGAATGGTTGGATCAGTTCACAACTACATGAACAATGCATTAGTGTTCCAATGTTCTGACATCTTCTCCAACATCTAGCATTTTTCTTGTCATATTAGCCAATCTGAGAGGTGTGAGGTGCTACCTTAGAGTTGTTTTAATTTGCCTTTCTTTAATCAAAAAGCATTTAGAGCACTTTTTCATATACCTAAAGGTATCTTTGATTTCTTTATCTAAAAACTGCCTCTTCATATCCTTTGACCATTTATCAATTGGGAAATGACTTGTATTCTCAAAAGTTTGACTCAGTTCTCTATATATTTGAGAAATGAGACTGTTGTCAGAGACAGGCTTGTGTAAAGGTTATTTTCCAGCTTTAAAAATATCAAAACTCATCTGGAAGAACAAGAAGTCCAGAATATCTAGGGAACTAATGAAAAGAAATGCTAGGGAAAGTGGCTTGGCCATACCAGATCTTAAATTGTACTATAAAGCAGCTATCATTAAAACTAGTCTGTACTGTTTAAGAAATAGAGGGGTAGATTAGTGGAATAGGTTAGGTACACAAGGCATGGTCATCAATGATTATAGCAATGTATTGTTTGATAACCACGAAGACCCCAGATTCTGGGATAAAACTCTCTTTGTGACAAGAACTCCTGGGAAAACTGGAAAATAGTGTGGCAGAAACTGGGCATACACCAATGCCTGACACCATATACCAGAAAAAAGTAAAAATGGGTAGATGATCTAGGTATAAACAAATTAGGGGAGCAAGGAATGGTTTATCTGTCAGATTTATGAAGAATGGAAGAATTTATGATGAAAGAAGAGATAGAGAATATTATGAAATGCAAAATGGATAATTTGATTATATTAAATTGAAAAAGTATTTGTACAAAAAAACCTAATGCAACCAAGATTTGGAGGGAAGCAGAAAACTGGGAGAGATTTTTTACAACTAGCATCTCTGATAAAGGCCTAATTCCTAAAATATGTAGAGAACTGAGCCAAATTTACAGGGATACAAGTCATTCCCCAATTGATTAATGGTCAAGGCATATCAGTAGGCAGTTTCAGAGGAAGAAATTAAAGCTACCTATAGTTACGTGAAAAAATGCTCTAAATCACTATTGATTAGAAAGATGCAAATCAGAACATCTCTGAGGTACCACCTTACATCTATCAGACTGGATAATATGACAAAACAGGAAAATGATAAATGTTGGAGATAATGTGGGAAAATGAGAAGACTAATGCATTGTTGGTGGAGCTGTGAGCTGATCCAACCATTCTGGAGAGTAATTTGGAGCTATGCCCAAAGGGCTATTAAATGTGCATACTCTTTGACCCAGTAGCATTGTTTCTAGGGCTGCATCATAAAGAGATCATAAAAATGTGAAAAGGACCCACATGTACAAAAATATTTATCGCAGCTCTTTTTGTGGTGGCCAAGAACTGGAAATTGAGGGGATACCCATCAACTGGGGAATTGTAGTATAGGATTGCAATGGAATACCATTGTTCTATAAGAAATGATGAGCAGGTGTACTTTGGGAAAACATGGAAAGATTTATATGAACTGATGCTGAGTGAAGTGAGCAGAAACAGGAGAACATTGTACACAGTGACAGCCACAGTGTATAAGGACTGATTTTAATAGATTTAGCCCTTCTCAGCAATGCAAGAACCTAAAACTTTCCCAATAGACTTATGATGGAAAATGCCACCCACATCCAGAGAAAGAACTCTGGAGTCAGAATGCAGAGTGAAGCAGACTCTTTTCTTTTCTCTTTTGTTTTGTTTTGTTTTCTTTCTCATGGTTTCCCCTACTTGTTATAATTCTTCCATGCAATATGACTAATGTGAAAATCTGTTTAATAGAAATGTATGTGCAGAGCCCATATCAGCTTGCCTGCCATCCTGGGGAGTGTTGGGGGAAGGAGGGAGAGAAAATTTAGAACTTATGGAAGAGAATGTTGAAAACTGAAAATAAATCAAATTTTTCAAAATAGTAACTATGAAAAAATTGAGGCAAGTTTCTGTGATAAAGGCCTCATTGCTCAAACATATAGAGAATTGAATCAAATTTATAAAAATAAGAGCCGTTCCCCAATTGATAAATAATCAAAACACATGATCTTTTCAGATGAAATAATTAAATTTACCTATAGCCATAATAAAATAAAAAACTCTAACTCACTATTGATTGCAGAAATGCAAATTAAAATTATTCTGTGTTACTACCTCATACCAATTATATTGCCTAATAGGACAGAAAAGGTAAATGACAAATGTTGGAGGGAATGTGGGGAAAATGAGAAATTAATGCATTGTTGCTGGGGTTGTGAACTGGTTGAACCATCCTCTAGAGCATTTTGGAGCTATGACCAAAGAGCTATAAATCAATGCATAACCTTTGACCTAGCAATACC
The DNA here is from genome assembly GCF_011100635.1 of Trichosurus vulpecula. NCBI lineage: Eukaryota > Metazoa > Chordata > Mammalia > Diprotodontia > Phalangeridae > Trichosurus > Trichosurus vulpecula. The sequence goes on along the minus strand of NC_050573.1, from coordinate 319,328,673 downwards.
ATTACTAGTTGTGTATACCAAAAGAGATAAAAAAAATAAACAAAAAGGAAAAGTACCTATATATAGGGAATGTTCATTACAGCTCTTTTCTGGGGGCAAAGTATTAGAAAATAATGGGATATCCTTCAATAGGGGAATGGCTGAACAAGCTGTGATTAGAATGGAATACTATTGTACTATTAGAAATGATGAGCAGGATTCTCTCAGAAAAAAAAATAACCTCAAAACACTTGCACAGCTGATGCAAAGTGAAATGTACTGTGTACAAAATGACAGCAATATTGCAAGATGATCAGCTGTGAATGACTTAGCAATTTTTTGTAATGCAATGCTACAAGAAAACTCTGAAGGACTTATGATGAAAAAACATTATCCATCCACAGAGAATGAGCTGAAGGTATATGAACTCAGATTTAAGTACTTTTTTTTTACTTTCTTTATTTTTATTGAGTTTTTTTGCCTGTTTTCTTTAACAAAATGACAAATATGAAAATGTTTTTCATGACTACAAATGTATGTCCTATATGGAATCAATTGCTTTCTGAATGAGATGGGGGTGGTGAGGGAGGGAGGAAGATAATTTGGAAATTAAAGTTTTAAAAATGAATGTTAAAATTTGTTTCTATATGTAATTTGGGAAAAATAAATACTATCTATCTATATCTATATCTATCTATATATAATTTTAAAAGAAAAGTAAAATGACCAAGATGGCAGAGTAAAGGCAAGGAGTTTCTTGAGCTCTCCCCCAAACCCTTCCAAATAAATGAAAAAAATGACTCTACACAAATTCTAGAGTAGTGGAACCCACAAAAATACAGAGTGAAAAAAATTTCTACCTGAAAACCATCTATAAGTTCAACAGGAAACGTCATTTGCACTAGGATGAGAGAGGAGAATAGTTCAGCTCTGGCCCCACCAGCACAAACCAGTCCCCAGCAAACTAGGAGCAGGCCTCATGTTACTGAATCACTGGCAGCTGTGGAAGTTTCCAGATTTCTCAACCAGCAAACACAAAAGACAACTTAGAAGGTCAGTAGGAAAGGGCTGCCAAACCTGGATGAGAGAGGAGCACAGTCCAGCACAGGCCCAACCAGTATAGACCAGGTACCACCAAACTTTGAATAGGCCTCAGAAGACTGAATAACTGTCAGTTGTGGCAGTTTCCAGAATTCTTAACCCATAATTGCTAAAGACAACTTTGAAGGTCAATAGGAAATGGCTGTAGGACCTAGGTGAGAGAGGAGTACAGTCCAGTGTGAGCACAACCCCAGGGAAATGGCAATGGCAGCTGTAGTGCCAGTGGTGACAGTGGCAGTGGTAATGGTGGTGGCAGTAGCAGTTGCTGCTTCCAGAGCTCTCAGCCCAGAGATGGTAAGGCGATCCAACAACTGATCAAGAGGAGGTTATAGGGATCCCTTTGCTGGCACTGAGGCAAGACTCTGTTCCTTTGCCCATACTTGGATCTGGGTCACATTCCTGGATGACAGTCCTTGGCCAAGGAAGAACATTGGCATAGCGGAGCTTGTGGGAGCAGTGAAGAGGGAACCCTCCTCACAGTTCCAGTGAAGAAAAGAGTACACAGACCAGAGCACAAGCCAGGAGAGGAGTAAACACCTATGCTTAGATATCATACCATCTTAGAAGAAGTGAAAACTTATAGGTCCCTAGAAGTATTTCTGAAAACAGCTGCACATAATCCCTGAAGCTAGGGATAGTAGACCTCCACACTGGAAGCAGATCGTAGCATAACAAAGAGTTACAAAGTCAAGTAATTGGCTGGGTAAATGAGCAAAGAATGGGGAAAAACAAACAAAAAAAAAAACTTCAGACTATAGAAACTTACTTTGGTGACAAGGAAGAACAAAACATATACCGAGAAGAAGATAACAAAGTCAAAGCTCTTACATTCAAAGCCTCTAAGAAAAATATGGATTGTTCACAGCTGAAGGAAGAGTTCAAAAATGATTTTGAAAATCAAGTAAGAGAAGTGGAGGAAAAAATGGGAAGAGAAATGGGAGTGATGTAAGAAAACCATGAAAAATGAGTCAACAGCTTGCTAAAGAAGACCCAAAAAATGTTGAAGAAAATGACACCTTGAAAAATAGACTAGACCAAATGGCAAAAGAGGTCAAAAAAGCTAATGAAGAAAAGAATGACTTAAAAATCAAAATTAGCCAAATGGAAAAGCAGGTCCAAAAGCTTGCTGAAGAAAAGAATTCCTTAAAAATTAGAATGGAGTAAATGGAAGTTAATAATTATATGACAAATCAAGAAATATATAACAAAACCAATAGAATGAAAAATATATGAGACAATGTGAAATATCTCATTGTAAAAACAACTGACCCGGAAAATATATCCAAGAGAGATAAATTAAAAATTATTGGACTACCTGAAAGCCAGGATAAGCGAAAAGGAGCCTAGGCAACATGTTTTAAGAAATTATCCAGGAAATCTGACTTGAAATTCTAGAACCTGAGAGTAAAATAGAAATTGAAAGTATCCACTAATCACCTATTAAAAGCACCCCAAAAGGAAAACTCCCAGAAATATGATAGCCATATTCCAGAGTTCCCAGATCAAGGAGAAAATATTCAAGTAGCCAGGATGAAATAATTCAAGTATTGTTGGAGCAACAATGAGGATAACACAAGATCTAGCAGCTTCTACATGAAGGGATTACAGGGATTAGAAAATGATATTCCAAAGGTCAAAGGAGGTAGAATTCAAACCAAGAATCACCTACCCAGCAAAAGTAAATGTAATCCATGAGAAGAAATCATTGATATTCAATGAGATAGGGGAATGTAATGCTTTCTTGAGAAAAATAAATTGAAAAATTGACTTTCAAATACAAGACTCAAGAGAAGCATGAAAAGGGAAACATGAAAGAGAAATCATAAAGTACATATTAAATTTGAACTGTTTACATTCGTACATGAAAATGATATTTTTAACTCATAACACTTTTCTTACATGTAGGATAGTCAGAGGGAATATATATGAACACAGGGAACAGGGTGAGTTGAATATCAAGGAATGCTATCGAAAAAAATAAAATTAAGGGGTGAGAGAGCAATATACTAGGAGAAGGAGAAGGGGAGAGATAGAATAGGATAAATTATTTCACATAAAAGAGGCAAGACAAAGTTTTTACAATGGAGGGAAAGAAGGCAGAGGTGAGAGGGAATGAATGAACCTTACTGTCATTGGGATTACCTTAAGGAGGTATTAACATACATATATCTTACCCCACAAAAAGTAGGGGGAAAGGCATAACAGGGAGGATGATAGAAGGGAAAGCAGATCTGAGCAGGCAGTGATCAGAAGCAAACACTTTTGAGGAGAGACTTGGTGAAAGGAGAGAAAAGAATAAATGGGAGGCAGGATAGGATGGAGGGAAATATAGTTAGTCTTTCACAAAATGACAGATCGCAAGTGTTTTGCATGATTATACATGTACAAACTATATTGAATTGCTTGCCTTCTCAATAAGGGTAGGTGGAGAAGGAGGAAGGGAGAGAATTTGGCATCTAAAATTTTAAAAACAAATGTTAAAATTATTTTTATGTGTAACTGAGAAATAACATATGTGGGTAATGGTGTATATAAATCTATCTTACCCTACAGAAAAATAGAAGGGGAAGGGGATAAAAGAAGTGAGAGATAGAAGGGAGGGAAGATTGGGCAAAGGGGTAATCCAAAGCAAAGCACTTTTGAAGAGGGACAGGGTGAAAGGACAGAAAGAATAGAATAAACAAGGCTAAGGAGAATAGAATGGTGGGAAATACAGGTAGCAATAATAACTGTGGAAAAAAAAGTGATTTCTGAGGCAATTTTCTCTGATGAATACCTCATTTCTCTAACATATAGATAACTGTGTCAAATTTATAAAAAATAAAAGCCATTCCCCAAATGATAAACAATCAAAAACTATAATCAGTTTTCAGATGAAGTCATTAAAGCTATCTATTGCTATGTGGAAAAAAATTCTAACTCACTATTGATTGGAGAAATGAACATTAAAAGAATGCTGAGTTACTATCTCATACCTATTAGACAGAAAAGGTAAATGACAAGTGTTGGAGGGGATGTGGGAAAAATGAAACATTAGTGTGTTGTTGTTTGAATTGTGAATTGATTAAACCATTCTATAGAGCAATTTGGAACTATGCCCAAGGGACTATAAAACTATGCATGGTGATATAGCAATACCACTACTATGTCTGAATCCCCAAAGAGATAAAAAATGAAAAGGACCTATATGTTTCATTGGTAACTAAGGGGGACTTTCTTACTGTTTTAGAAGGATAAATTAATTAATTCTCTTTGAGCCTTACTAGGTGCAAAGCCCCAAGCCCAAACTCCCAATTACTAGGTGCTAAGCCTATGTGGGCATGAGTTGCTAAGACCACAGCCAATAGTAGGAGCCTAAGTTCTGGTTGCTCAGATGATATCTGATGATGGCTAAAGAGTATATAAAAAGAGAGAACAGAGCTATTTGCTGGGGGCTCTCACTCTTGGAGGAGTGTTGATGTGGAGACTCTAGTCAGCTGTAGGTAAGAGCCCTCCAGCTTGTGAACCCAGATGTTGTTGCCTTCTTGGTAACTATGAATTGTATTTGGTCTGTTTATAATGTATCTTTGTAATTTGTTTTTATTTGCTCTGAAGTTCAGGGTGCTGGTTTTTAGCCCTGAGCTAAGTGAATGACATTTGTATGTTGGATTGAAATAAGATTGTTAACCCCTTAACATTACTTTCCTTAGTAAAGCAGATCAAAAGAATCTGTGCTGGCAGCGTTCTTGTTGTTGGGCTTGTGTTGGTTTTTCAATGGAACAACAGCTGCAAGCCAAATTGTTGAAACATATATGCAAAAATATTTATAGCAGATCTTTTCTGTGGATAAAGAATTAGTATTTGAGGGGATCCATATCAATTAGGAAATGGTGGAATAAGTTGTGGTATGCAATTATCATAGAATACTATTGAACTCTAAGAAATGATGAGCAGGATGCGCTCAGAAAAACCTTGAAAGATTTACATGGATTAATGCAAAAGGAAATGTCCTGGGTACAAAGTAATGGCAATATTGTAAGATGATCAGCCATGGATGACTTAGCTATTCTCAGCAATACAATGATCCATAACAACTCTGAAGGACTTATGATAAAAAATGCTATCCATCTCCAGAGAAAGAACTGAAGGTGTCTGAACACAACATTGTCGCCACTTTTTTCACTTTATTATTTTTAGTTCTCTTTTTTAGTCTGTTTTCTTTTACAATATGACTATTATAGATATGTTTTGTATGACTACCCATATATAACCTATATGGAATTGCTTGCCTTCTCAATGAGGAGGAGTGGAGAGGGAGAAAGGGAAAGAATTTGGAACTCAAAGTTTTAAAAACAAATGTTAAAGTAATAGTAATAATTAAAAATATCTAATAAAAAGAAAGGTGTAATATCAAGGGTCCACTGGCATTCTCATATTGCTGTGATAAAAGCAAGGAAGATCTTCAATACATAGGGTGGATCTCCTGTGATGACAATTTTGGAGGACATGAGTGGGTGTTGAGCAAGATGGGAATGCCTAGACAGGCATTAAATTAAAATCCACATCATTAGAGTGAAATTCCTTATCAATGAGATTATGGAGGCATTTGAGTATTTTCTGAGAGAGTCTTTAACCTTTCTACCATATTAAAAGATTTCAGGAAACAATTCCTGACCATTATAGATTTATTTGCAAATAAAGAATCATGGTATTCTAAGGGTAGAAATCTATTAGAGATCAAATATGTTATAAGAATATTATAATTCTATAACCAGAAGAAAGTGGTTCTATTAAGTGTACTTCACTTGCAATATTGTTATACAAGTTGTGATAAAAACTAGCTTATTATTCTTAAAGGATGAACATCTATCCCTTGACCAAGGTGGTTGTTTTACACAAAATATTTCTAATTAAATAAGATTATTCCAAATAATTCACAGAATAATTAAATTAAATCATCAGTTGTAAATGTTCTCTGTTAATATGAACAACAGTGTATCAAGATTTTCATTTAAGTTAATTTCTTTGGAGAAAAAAATAGAAATTAGTAAACACCATAATTATTAGAAATGGATGCTGAATATACCATTTATGTTATTGCTGGGTTTCTCTTGGCAAGAGACAGAAATACTGACAAAGTTTTATGTTATTTAGTTGACAAGCTTTTTTAACATCATCATAATTTTAATTGGATTTCTGTCTCATAGATAATTGATCAGATCTAATGATAATCTCTTCCAATTTTAACTCTTTTCTCTATATTATTCCATTTTTATTTACATGTATCAGCACTATCATCTTCCTATATTCCCTCTGAAAGATATGATGCAACTATGATTATGCAAAAAAACTTTCATCAAATTAAATTGCTATTTAAATTTATTAACTCAATAGTATACTTTGAAAGCATATAATTATGTGTGTTTCTAATAGCTAAAGCAGTGCATGGCTCAGTGAAAATTTTGAATTAAAAGACTGAATTAAAAATATAGAACTTTCTTATTAACAACAATGTATTAGTAAGTAATGTGACATTAGCATATCCCCAATCATTCTTGTTAAGTCACTTCAGTAATGTTTAACTCTTCATGACTAATTTTCCAGAAGCAGAAACTGAGAAATACAGGGTTAAATGGAAAATCTGGGTTCAAATCCTTCCCTTCACACACCCTAGGTCTGTAACCTTGTACAAGTCATTTAATCTCTCTGTGCCTTAGACAGCTCCCTAAAACATGTCACGTCACAGATAATTCACAATCTTTGTGCGTGGAAGGAATTCCCACAGCCAGATGTCCTCGCAGTGTTAAAATCAGAAATCCTTCCTATATTCAAGTATTAATAAGCTACACGATGTCTAAAGGGGATCAGTCAGAGTGAAATATAGAATGGAAATTATGCCTTATGGTGATCAATTCAAAGAACCAAGGATCCTTACACTTGGTGTTGGGCAAGTAAGGATTCAGTAGGAACATATTTGTTATCTTCAATTAGTCAATCAATAAACAAGCAACTATTATTCAGCTAGCCAGTTACTGTGCTGGATTCTGGGGATAAAGTACAAAGGCAAAGAAGGAACCAACAAGCATTTGAAGGGCTAGCATATCAAAGAGAGATTATATTCCTTCTTTGTGGATCCAGAGGGCAAACTACAGAGAAATACAGAAAAAAACCCAACATACTTAATCTTGTTATACAGAAAAATAAAATAAAACAAAACAAACACAATAAAACTTTCTAGTAATTAGATCTGCCAGAAACACAATGGGCTAATGAACAAATAAAAATAAATAATGCCGTAAACTTGGGAGGAAAAGCAAAATTGTTGAAAGATTTAATATCTAAAATATACCAATATATTAGAAATATAAAACAAAATTAATCAGAAGCAACTGAACATATAACTCTTCATTAAATTTCAAAATACAAACATGAAAATGATACCATGAGAAAGACATGTTTAAATAATAATTTCTCTTAAAAAACAGTTTTTAAAGAACCACAGAATTGGAAAGACCAGAACAGAACATAAAATATGGGACAACCCATATAAGGAGAAAATAGAACAACTTCTATGCTCAAAAATCTCCAGTTAGAGTTTAGCATATATTTAATAATAAATTTGGCAATTTTGTGAGGAAGCAGAGTCAAACTCACTAGCTTAACATTTGAAGATTCTACTCTTATTTTTATTTTAATTAAAATATTTATCCTTTCACAATTCTGTAGCAAATCTTCCATTAAGTTTTCTGGAATGTTATCTGTGTGTGGTGTGTTGAAGTCATTGAAACTATCAGTGATTCATCTTTATCTCTTCTTATCAGCACAGCAGAAGTGAAATGAGAGATAAAAGTTATGTTTAGATAAAGAAAACCACCAAGCTTACTGACAAAACTCAGAAGAAAGATTGCTAAGTACATTGAAGTTGGCAATACAGGTGATTCATTTTAAAGACAAGATGAAGTTAAAGTTGTCTAGTAGAAATGGAAAGAATAACCACACATCCTGTCTCTGTCTCTGTCTCTATTTCTCTCTGTTTTTTCTGTCTTTGCCTCAGTCACTATCTCTCTTTCTTTCTTTCTTTCTTTCTTTCTTTCTTTCTCTCTCTCTCTCTCTCTCTCTCTCTCTCTCTCTCTCACACACACACACACACAAACACACACAAACACATATACACCTCAATATTCTGAAATTACAAAAATTACAAAAAGCAAGGCAGCATTAAAAAAAAAAGAAAGGCAGCTTTGCTGTAAAGAAGAAATACATTGCGTTAAAGAAGAAATATGTGAAAACACAGCTCCCCTTCTCACCTCACCCTGGGGAAGACTGGAGATTGGAGATGCATGGTACGTTGTACAAATTTTCAGACTGTTTATCAGTATAAATTGATCATTCTTGCTGTTTCTTTCTCCTTCTCTTCCTCCTCCTCTTCCTTCTCCTCCTCCTCTTCCTCTTTCTCCTCCTCTTCCTCCTCCTCTTCTTACTTTCCTTCTTATTAATTAAAAAAAAAACCTTATCAGGTTTCTCTGAAAGAGTCCATTTTGTAATTTCTTTTGGCCCAATAATATTCTATTACATTCACATATATAACAATCTGTTTATTCATTACTCAATTGATGGATACTCCTAAATTTCCAGTTTTGTAACTAAAAAAGGGCTGAAATATTTTTTTTTTAAAAAATTGAGTCATTTTATTCTTTCTTTGGTCTCTTTAGTGTATAGGCCTAATAAATATGTTAATGTTTAAAAAGGCATCCATATTTTAATGACTTTTATGACATAGAGGTAGCTAAGAAGATAAAGAGGATAAAGTTCTGGAATCAGAGTCATCTAGATCTGACTTCAAATTTGGACTCAGACAGTTACTAGCTCTGTAACTTTGGACAAGTTATTTATTTTTTATCTGCTATTTAATTTGAGTTTCCTCAAATGTTAAATGAAGATAATAATAGTACATTCTTCTCATAGCTGTGGTGAAGACTGAAGGAGACAATATTTGTAAAACATTTAGCGCAGTACCTAAAACATAGTAGCTGCTTAGCAAATGCTTATTTCCTTTCCATAAATTCAAATGATTATCCAAAATGACTTCATGTAGTGTACTAGTATATCTGTTTTTCTATAGCCCCTCCAACAATGATAATTTTTCTTTTTGGTAATTTTTGCCTGTCTGATGTGTGCGAGGTAGAACCTCAGTATTATTTTAATTTGCATTACTTCAATTATTATATATTGTGTACACATATAAAATTATGAAAGTAAGCATCACCTATACAAATATCATAACTTTATGTATGTTTATAATTAGATATATAATATATACAATAATAAAAGCATGCTATATGTAGTAATATATGTATACCTATATGTGAAATTATTAGAGATTATGTATAAATATAACACTTTCTTGGAGGTCTATCAAGAGTGGATGTGAGATAAAAGAACTAGTTTCATTAACTCCAAACTAGAAGATAAATGGCTAGCAGGAAAATAGTGAGGACCATAGGGGGAACATCGAGCAATGAAGTGTTTTTTTGTGGTTCCTACTTTTACTGAAATGTCCTAAAATGTCAAGGGTTGCAATATGGAATTAGAATATCCCCTAAATGAATGAATCTCCTTATTTTTGTACTTTCCTGCAGGGTTTCAGTAGTGTGGGGTTCACTGTTTGCAACAGACACTGTCTTGGTGAAAAAATGTGACCCAGTTCTACAGCTTCATTGATAAAATTTTTCCTAAGGTGGCCTTCTCTGGCTTACATCTTATGATTATTCCTTCCTTTTCCTACATTATACAAATATTATAAATAATATTTTATTATGTTTTTGTTGTTTTGTTTTTTGGGGGTGGACAGGATATGTCAATCTCTCCCAAGCCACTGTTGCTCTCAGTCAGTGTATTTAAGCAAGGAGAAGCAAGGTTTTCTCTGCTGATATTTTGAAACTAACCCTTTACCTGTGTTTACTTCTGATCATTTTGACCTCTCAAACTCCACATGACCAAAATAGAACATCTTATATTTAAGCACAGACCCTCCTTTATCCCAAACATACTCATTTTTTAAAGGGAACCTAAATGGCAACATTAACAATAGTACTATACTTGGAGCTGAAGGATCTGAGTTCAACTGCTATCTCAGACACTTAATAGTTATGTAAATTTGGTCCAGTCTTTTAACCTGAGTCACCATCAGCTTCCTCATGTGTCAAGATAAAGACAGCAATAGCACTTTCCTCATAAGAATTTCATGAGTATCAAATGAGATATGGATGGTGCTTTGCAAATCTTAAAACACTATAGAAATGCTAGTTGTTATCATTTTATTTTTAAAGGTTTTCAGTCTCAAGACAGTGTTATCCTCAAATCTTCACACTCACCCCATACATGCAGTAATTTGCTAAATATTGCTTTTTCAATATATACTACAACACCTGTATCTATTCCTTCCTCACTATTGAAATAGCCACCATCTTATTTAAAGCTCTCATTACTTCTTGCATGGACTGTTTCTATGGCCTCCACATTGTTTTCCCAGTCTCAAGTCTTTCCCCTTTCCAGTCCATCCTCCACATAGATTACAAAGTTATTTTATTTAAGTAGAGATATGACCATTTCACTCCCCTGATCAATAGAATCTAGTGGCTTTTCATTGACCCTTGGATAAAACATGAACTATTTGGTTTTTAAAGCCATTCACACACCAGTCCCAACCTATATTTCAGACCTCATTGTTTCTGCACTTTGAAATCCAGCTAAACATACCATCTTTCTGGTAATAATCCATGTCACTCGACCCCACGTCTCTGGAGATTTGTTGTACTGCCCTCGCCCTAACCATGAAGGTACTCCCTTCTTATGTTGTAGAATCTCTGTCTTCCAGACACAACTCAACCACCACATTTTATGTGAAACCATTTTTGATCTCCACAACTACTAGTGCCCTCCCTCCCAAAGTTCTTTGTATTTACTCTGTGTACATTTATTTTATAGGCATACACACACACACACACACACACACACACACACACACACACACATACAAACACACACACAGATAGATGGGTATGTATTTTATATATTTCACCCATATACATTCCTTGAAAATAAGGGTTATTTCATTGTCTTTGTATCCCTAGTGTAAAAAAAAAATGCCTGGGGCATAGCAGGTGCTTAATAAATGCCTGTTTCTTGATTGGTTCAAAGAAAATATATATAGTGCATAAATACAGAGAGGACACAGACGCTTGGACTCAAATCTCCTAGGGTATTTTTTTTACCCCCTGTGTTTGTATTTAGTGGTGTGATTTTCTTGTTCCATTATAAATTTCCCCATATAAGTCAAGAAATTGAGAGCAAAAAACTTTGGTAGGAAACATTTGTGTGAAGATCAATAGTGGAAGATATGGAATAATCGTCGTGACAGTATATTGCAGATCACCTTGGCAGAACTGTTGGTATGTGAGTACTGAATGAAACATGCTTTTTTTTTTACTTTCTTTATCTTTCTTAAGGTTTTTTCTCCTTGTCTGTTTTCTTTCACAACATAACCATTATGGATGTGTTTTGCATGACTCTACATGTATAAGCTATATGAAATTACTTGCCTTCTCAAAGGGGCAGGGTGAGGAGGGAAGAAGGGAGAGAATTTTGAACCCAAAATTTTGAAGATCATTGTTAAAGATTGTTTTTGCATGTACCTGGGGGAAAATAAAATATTAAATAAAAGATTAAAAAAGAGAAAAGCAGAGAAAAAAAGAAATGAGAGTTAAGTAAGAAAATTTTGAAAAGAAGATTAATAGTTTGGTTAAAAAAAGACACCAAAATATTCTGAAGAAAATATCACTTTAAAAAAACAGAATAGGCCTAAATATAAAAGAGGCATGAAAATTCACTGAAGAAAATACCTCCTCAAAAATCAGAATTGGGTAAATGAAAAAATAGGTACAAAAGCTCACTGAAAAAAATTACTTTAAATTAGAATTGGCTGAAAGGAAACTAATGACTCCATGACACATCAAGAAACAATAAAAGAAACTCAAAAGAATGAAATAAGAGAAAATCTGAACTATCTCATCAGAAAAGCAACTGTCCTGGAAAACAGATTGAAAAGAGATAAATTAGAAATTATTGGACTAAATGGGAGCTATGATTAAAAATGAATTTAGACATCATATTTCAAGAAACTATAAAGGAAAACTGCCTTCATATCTTATATCCAAAGAGTAAAGTAGAAATTTAAAGAGTTCACTGAGCGTTTCCTGAAAGAGATCCCCAAATGAAATTGCAAGGAATGTTAAAGACCAATTCCAGAGCTCTTAGGTCCAGGAGAATATATTGCAAGCATCCAGAAAAAAAGACATTCAAATATTATGCAATATCACATATGATTTAGCTGCCACCACTTTAAGAAGCATAGAGCTTGGGATACGATATTCTAGAAGGCAAAATAGCTAGGCTCAAAATCAAGAATAATGTACCAAGGACAATTGAGAATGATCCTTTAGAGGAAAATGTAGACATATTTTATAGATTTTATAGACATGTAAATAGCTATACTTATTAAAATAGAGGAGCATTATTGATGAAAAGAACAGAGCTGAGTTGGAAATGCGCCTTTCAAAAACTCAAGAGAAGCATAAAACAGTAAATATTAAAGTGATCATAAGGGACTTGATAATATTATACTGTTGACATTCTTATACAGGAAGATGAAACCTGAAACTCCTAAAAATTTTATAATTATTAAGACATGAGTCTACTATATGCAGAGATGTGAGAACTAAACTGACTCTATTTGGTGAATAAGTTCCATTTTTGTTGTTTTCCTGTAAATCACCCAATTTGGGGCAATTCTACTCTCTAGCTGTTCTCACAATATGGAAAGTCTATCATCTTTCCTCCAATAAGAAATCAGATTACCTAAACATACACCCTGTTGTGTATCCTGTTTATTGTTTTCTTTTAATGTATAAAAACTTAGTGAAAAATCTTCAGTTGAGGTCTTTGTGCTTGCTGAGGGGACTTTGATAGAGTTTATTATGCATGCCTTGTTAATAAATTACATAGCATAGATCCTGTTTCCTCAGTTATTATAAATCCACTCATGACAGAGGGTGGGGATATGAGTAGATTATAGATTGAGAAAGGTTGATAAAGAGAGATGCACTGAAAGAAAGGGATAGGGAGAGGTAAAATGAGGAAATTTTTTTCACCTAAAAGAGGCATGCACCAGACCTAAATAATTGGACATATAGCAATTTCTCATGAGCAGGCCAAGATAATATAACAAACACAACAATTCTATCTAAATTAATTTACTCATTTAGTGTCATGCCAACAAAACTGCCAAAATTATCTATAGAGCTAGAAAAAATAATAACAAAATCCATCTGGAAGACCAAAAGGTCCAGAATATGAAGGGAATTAATGAAAAGAAGTGCAAGGGAAGATGGCTTAGCCACACCAGATCTTAAATTGTACCATAAAGCAGCTATCATCAAAAGTACTTGGTATTGGCTAAGAAATAGAGTGGTAGATTAGTGCAATAGGTTAGGTACATAAGACACAGTAATCTATTGTGTGATAAACCCAAAGACTCCAACTTCTGGATAATAACTCACTAACAAAAACTGCTAGAAAAACTGGAAACTAGTATGGCAGAAACTAGGCCTGGACCAATATCTTACAACACATACCAAATAAAGTCAAAATGTGTGCATGATTGAGATCTAAAAGCTGATACTATAAGCAAACTGGGAGAGGGAAGACAGTTTACTGGTCAGATTTATGGAGAATGGAAGGATTTATGACCAAAGAAAAGAGAGATCACATTATGAAATGCAAAATGGATAATTTTGATTATAATAAATTAAAAAGGTTTGAACAAACAAAACCAATGCAACCAATATTAAAAGGGAAGTAGAATGCTGGGAAACATTTTTTTTACAACCAGTGATTCTGATACAGGCCTTATTTCTCAAATATATAGAGAAATGAGTCAAATTTGTAAGAATGCAAATCATTCCCCAATTGACCAATGGTCAAAGGATAGGAACAGTCAGTTTTCAGATGAAGAAATTAAAGTATCTCTAGTCATATGAAAAAAAATGCTCTAAATCACTGTTGAGGAGAGAAATGCAAATCAAAACAACTATGAGGTATCACATCATACTTGTCAGATTGGCTAATATGACAAAACAGGAAAATGATAACTGTTGGAGGAGAAGTGGGAAAATTGGAACACTAATGCATTGTTGGTAGAGCAGTGAGCTGATCCAGCCATTCTGAAGAGCAATTTGGAACTATGGACAAAGGGGCATAAAAATGTACATACCCTTTGATCCACCATTAACACTTCTAGGACATTAATTCAAAGAGATTATAGAAATGGGGAAAGGACCCACATGTAGAAAAAATATTTTTAGCAACTCTTTTTGTGGTGGCCAAGAATTGGAAATGGAGGGGATGCCCATCAATTGAGGAATGGCTGAATAAGTTGTGATATATGAATGAAATGGAATACTATTTTTCCATAAGAAATGATGAGCAGACTGACTTCAGAAAAACCTGGAAAGACTTACCTGAACTGATGCTGAGTGAAGTGAGTAGAACCAAGAGAGAACTGTGCTCTGTAACAGCCACATTGTGTAAGGACTGATTGTAATAGCTCTTTTCAGCAATGCAAGGATCTAAGATAATTCCAAAAGTCTCATGATGGAAAATGCTAAATCCATGCAGAGAAATATTGTGTCTGAATGCAGATCAAAACATACTGCTTGCTCTCTCTTTTTTTTGTTCAAAAAGGAAATATATACATACACACACAAGCACACATACATATATACACATATACATGTGTTTGTTAGAGAAATCTGTCTTACCCAATAGAGAAATAAGAGGGAATAGAGAATAAGAGGGAAAGGGAATTAGAGAAAAGGTGAGTAGTGATAAAAAGGGAGAATGAATTAACAGACATGGTAGTTAAAAACAAAAGGAACTTTTGAGGATGGACAGAAGAAAAGAGGATAAACAGAAGAAAATAGGATGGTGGAAAATACAGTTAGCAATCATAACTGGGAACAGGAATGGGATGAATTTACCCATTTTTTAAAAAGTGGCTAAGAGAATGGAGATGTACTTGAAACAGAAAGACAGTTGTAGAGTTGCAACAAGGCTCTGGAGCAGAATTTATTATGCTTCAGCTGAAATTAACATGGCAGTCATGATCTCAGATAAAGTTAAAAGAAAGTTGATCTAATTAAAAGAGATGATCAGGGAAACTACATTTTTCTAAAAGATATCATATACAATGAATAGCAAAACATGTTAGATCAAGTTTCTCTGGTAAAGGTGTTGTTGAACTGATTCAAATTCATAAAAATTAGGAGTCATTCCTCAAATGCTGAGTGGTCAAAGAATATAAACAAGAAGTTTACACAAGAAGAAATAAAAACTATCTATAATTATATGGAAAAATGCTCTAAATCACAAATGATTAGAGAAACACAAATGAAAACAACTCTTGAGGTACCTCCTCACACCTATCAGAAATGGCAAATACTGTAGGACACTAGGGAAAATAGTTACACTAATAAATTGTTGAAGTTTTGAACTGGTCCTATCCCTCTGGAGAATGATTAGGAATTATACTCAAAGAGTTATAAAGTTGTGCATACTCTTTGAGTGAGCAATACCACTAATACCTCCATACCCTGAAGATATCAAAGAAAAAGGAAAAGGGCCTGTATGTTTAAAAATATTGATAGCTTTTTTTTGTACTGGCAAAGTATTGGGAATTGAGGACATGTTCATTAGTAGTGGAATGATTGAGCAAGTTATGGCATATAATTGTAATACAGTGCTATTGTGCTATGAAAAACTATAAGGGAGTGGATTCAGGGGGAAAAACACATCAACACCTATATGAACCAATGCAAAGTGAAGTGAGAACTGGGAGATTATTGTGCAGAATAAAAGCAAATTTATAATAAAGATCAACGGGGCGGGGGGGGGGGGGATTTGGTTACTCTAATCAATACAATCATCCAAGACATTTACAAGCTATTTCATCATGAAAAATGCTATCCACTACCAGAGAGAGAGAAGGGGAGAGAGAGAGAGAGAGAGAGAGAGAGAGAGAGAGAGAGAGAGAGAGAGAGAGAGATTTCTTTCTGGGTTAGGGAGAAATGATAGGGAGGGAGAAAATCTGGAACTCAAAATTTAAAAAGAAAATAAAATAAATAATAAAATCAGTTTTTTAAAGTGAACAAAATCAAGATTAATATAAAACTAAAAGTGTAAAAATGTGAAAATTCTGTGTCACATTTAGAATATATTTTATTTTTTCATTTAAAAACATGTATTTTCTTTTCCTCCCACAACCCACCTATTAAATAGAGAAGAAAAACAAATATGCTTAGTCAAACAAATATGCAAAATAGATATGCAGAGTCAAATGAAGAAGACTCCCTTATTTGCTGTGTTCAAAAATGTTTTGCTGAATCTGAAGTTTGAGTCCAATACTTCTCTGACAAAATATGGGTAACATGTTTCATCCTCTGTCCTTTGGAATCATACTTTGTCATTGCACTGACCAGATTTCTAAAGTCTTTCAAAATTACCTTTGTAATGTTATTTCCATTTCATAAATCATTTTCTTGTTTCTCCTCACTCCCCTTTGAATGATTCAGAGGCAACTAGATGGTCCATGGGATACCATGAAAGACCTGAGTTCAGATCCTGGCTTTGAATTATTATTAGCCTCAGTTTCCTTGAAGTAAAGTGGGGATGATAACAGTATCTGCTTCACAGGTTTGTAGTGAGGCTAATTTTTTTTTATTTTCTTTTTAATTTTGCATTTGTTGGATTCTTTCTCCTCTCAATTTGAAATTTTCCTTTTTAAGTACATTTTTATTTTTTGTTATGACACTCTATCTCTCATCATGCTGTGTCCCATGTTTGGATCACAAGTCCTCTTCACCTCTACCTTATTTCCTTTTCTTCAAGATGAACATCCTTTCCTTCAAGTACCACCTTGTCCACAAAGTTTTTCCTGATTCTCTTAAATGCTACTACCCTATCTCTTAAACTACTTTGTGTTTAAATATTTTGTATTTATTCTTTCGATATTTATTCCATTTATAAATAAACGTCTCCCTGTATTCTCCTTGGTCAGTTAGTGAATTTATCTTTAGAGAAATATTGGCATTATGGATTGCTATGTTTGAAAGATGAACACTGCAGTCTAAAACTGCTCATTATGTACACTAATATATTAATATGTCACATTATGCATATTAACACTTAGCAATTGAGTCAATGTACAATCATGCATTAAGTGCTGACTATAAACCAGGCATCAAGCTAATTGCTGGGAATACAAAGAAAGGCAAAAGTAGTCTCTGGCCTCCAGGAACTCACATTCTTTTTTTTTGCATTTTATTATTATTTATTTGATATTTTTCGATTTCAGCATTGATTTCCACAAGATTTTGAATAACAATTTCTACCCATTTCTATCCTCCCCCCGCCACTCCAAGATGGCATATATTCTGATTGCCCATTCCCCAGTTAACCCTCCCTTCTGTTACCACACTCCCCCCCATCCCCTTTTCCCTTACTTTCTTGTAGGGCAAGATAGATTTCTATGCCCCATTGCATGCATATCTTATTTGCTACTTGCATGTAAAAACATTTTTTTTGAACATCTGCTTTTAAAACTTTGAGTTCAAAATTCTCTGCCCTCTTCCATCCCCACCCACCCTACCCAAGAAGGAAAGCAATTCAACATAAGGCCACACATATATCATTACGTAAAACCCTTCCACAATACTCATGTTGTGAAACACTAACTATATTTTGCCCCCTTCTACCCTGTCCCCCTTTAATCAGATTTATTCCTTGACCATGTCCTTTTTTTAAAGTGTTTGCTTCTGGTTACCTCCTCCCCCTATCTGCCTCCCTTCTATCATCTCCCCTTTTTTATCCCCTTCCTCCTTCTTTCCTGTGGGGTAAGATACCCAATTGAGTGTGTATGTTGTTCCCTCTTCAGGTCAAATCCAATGAGAGCAAGATTCACTTATTCCCCTTCACCTGTCCTCTCTTCCATACCAAGAGAACTGCTTTTTCTTGCCACTTTTATGTGACATAATTTGCCCCATTCTATCTCTTATTTGTCCCTCTCTCAATATATTCCTCTCTCATTCCTTAATTTGATTATATTTCTTTTAGATATCATCCCTTCATATTCAACTCACCCTGTGCCCTCTGTCTATATATGTATATATATACATATATATATATATGTATATATATACATATACATACACAAACGCACATGTATATTCACTTCAGCCACTCTAACACTGAGGTCTCATGAATTATACACATATTATACACATCCTCTTTCCATGTAGGAAGGTAAACAAAAAAGTTCAACTTTAGTAAGTCCCTTATGAATTTTCTTTCTTGTTTACCTTATCATGCTTCTCTTGATTCTTGTGATTGAAAGTCAAATTTTCTATTCAGCTCTGGTCTTTTCACTGAGAAAGCTTGAAAGTCCTCTATTTCATTGAAAATTCACACTTTGCCTTGGAGCATTTTACTCAGTTTTGCTGGGTAGGTGATTCTTGGATTTAATTTGAGCTCCAATGACCTCTGGAATATTGTATTCCAAATCCTTTGATCCCTTAATGTAGAAGCTGCTAGATCTTGGGTTATCCTCATTGTATTTCCACAATACTCAAATTGTTTCTTTCTGCCTTCTTGCAGTATTTTCTCCTTGATTTGTGAGCTCTGGAATTTGGCAACAATATTCCTAGGAGTTTCCTTTGGGGGTCTTTTTCACGAGGTGACCAGTGGATTCTTTCAATTTCTATTTTATCTTCTGGCTCTAGAATATCAGGACAGTTCTCCTTGATAATTTCTTGAAAGATGATATCTAGGCTCTTTTTTGGATCATGGCTTTCAGGTAGTCCAATAATTTTTTTTAAATTATCTCTCCTGGATCTGTTTTCCAGGACAGTGGTTTTTTCCAATGAGATCTTTCACAATCTTCCATTTTTTTATTAGTCTATTTTTTAAGGTATTGTTTCCTTCAGTATTTTTTCTGTATGTTTTTGGGTCTCCTTTAGCAAGTCATTGACTTGTTTTTCATGGTTTTCTCCCATTACTCTCATTTCTCTTCCCAGTTTTTCCTCTACTTCTCTTACTTGCTTTTCCAAATCCTTTTTGAGCTCTTCTATGGCTTGAGACCAATTCATATTTTTTTGGAGTCTTTTTATGTAGGCTCTTTGACTTTGTTGACTTCTTCTGGCTCTGTGTTTTGGTCTTCTTTGTCACCAAAAAAAGATTCCAAAGTCTGAATCTGAATCTGAGACCATTTTCACTGCCTGTTCATGTTGCCAGTCAACTACTTGAAATTTGAGTTTTTGTCAGGGTATGACTGCTTGTAGAGTAGAGAGTATTTTGTCCCAAGCTTGAATGGCTGCACTGCTATTTTCAGAGCTATTTCTATACAGCAGTCTCTGCCACAGCAGCTCTCCTTCTCCCCCAAGAACTGAAAACCAGGATTGCTGCTTGGATCCAGACAGGGCAAAGCAGGCTTTTCACTCCCACTCTAATCTGCTGCTTAATTCCTCCCACCAGGTTGGCTTGGGGCTGAAGGCAAATGAAGCTATAGCACTGGTAGCAGCCTGAGAGCTGCACCACCTCTGTCACCCCCAGGTGGAGGCCAAGTGTGAACTCCTTTCCTTCTGTCCCAACAGATTTTCCCACTAACCTTTTTTGTTGTTTTTGTCATTTGTGGGTTGAGAAGTCTAGTAACTGCCACAGCACACTGATTCAGTATGCTAAGGCTGTTCTGCCCAGCTCCTGGTCTGGTTGGTCCTGGCGTGGCCCACACTAGGCTATGCTCTGCTCCACTCCCATCTCTGTGCAATAGACCCTTTCCAGCGACCATCTAGGCTATCGTGGGCTGGAGCCTTGTTTCCCTTTGCTATTCCGTGGATTCTGCAGCTCTAGAATTTGTTCAGAGCCATTTTATAGGTGTTTGGAGGCACCTGGGTGGGGGGAGCTTAAGTAAGTCCCTGCTTTCCAGCCACCATCTTGCCTCCACACTGAGGCTAAAATTATATTATGTATATAAAGCATTTCACAAACCTTAAAATTTTATATTAAGGCAACCTATAATTACTATTAAAAAAACAGAGGCAGAGCCAAGATGGCGGTGGGTAAGCAGGGACTAGAGTGAGCTCCGTACCGAGTCCCTTCAAAAACCTATTAAAAATGGCTCTGAACAAATTCTAGAATGGCAGAACCCACAGAACAGCAGAGGGAAGCAGGGCTCCAGCCCAGGACAGCCTGGATGGTCTCTGGGTGAGGTCTATTCCACATGGAGCTGGGAGCTGGGAGCTGGGAGCTGGGAATGGAGTGGAGCAGAGCCCAGCCTGAGCGGCGTGAAACAACCAAATTTGGAGTTGGGTGGATGGGGCCCCTAGCACCCTGAATATGTGAGCTGCGGCAGTTACCAGACCCCTCGATCCACAAACACCAAAGACTGCAGAGAAGGTTAGTGGGAAAAGCTGCGGGAGTGGAAGGAGTTCGTGGTTCGGCTGGGCAGCAGAGGTGGGGCAGCTACTGTTGCTGCTACTTCTGGCCCCAGGCCCACCTGGTGGGAGGAATTAAGTGGCGGATCAGAGCAGGAGTGCACGGCCTGCTGAAGATTTAAGCCCTGCCCGGGCTGGGGGTTTTTGGGGAAGGAGTAGTGCAGGTGAGACAGAGCTGGCACCTCCCCCCCAAACGTGGAACATAGAACTCATTAGTCTACAAGCAGCCATACCCCACCGAAAAACTCAAGGGTCAAGTTAGTTGGTTGGGAATATGGCCAGGCAGTGAAAGCACACCCAGATTCAGTCTCAGACTTTGGATTCTTTCTTTGGTGACAAAGAAGACCAAAACATACAGCCTAAAGAAGACAACAAAGTCATAGAGTCTACAACAAAAGCCTCCAAGAAAAACATGAACTGGCCCCAGGCCATAGAAGAACTCAAAAAGGATTTGGAAAAGCAAGTTAGAGAAGTGGAGGAAAAATTGGGAAGACAAATGAGAAGGCTGCAAGAAAACCATGAAAAACAAGTCAAGGACTTGCTAAAGGAGACCCAAAAAAAGACTGAAAAATACACTGAAGAAAACAACACCTTAAAAAACAGACTAACTCAAATGACAAAAGAGCTCCAAAAAGCCAATGAGGAGAAGAATGCCTTGAAAGGCAGAATTAGCCAAATGGAAAAGGAAGTCCAAAAGACCACTGAAGAAAATACTACTTTAAAAATTAGATTGGAGCAAGTGGAAGCTATTGACTTGATGAGAAATCAGGATACTATAAAACAGAACAAAGAAATGAAAAAATGGAAGATAATGTGAAATATCTCCTTGGAAAAACCACTGACCTGGAAAATAGATCCAGGAGAGATCATTTAAAAATTATTGGAGTACCTGAAAGCCATGATCAAAAAAAGAGCCTAGATACCATCTTTCAAGAAATTATCAAGGAGAACTGCCCTGATATTCTAGAGCCACAGGGCAAAATAGAAATTGAAAGAATCCATCGATCGCCTCCTCAAATAGATCCCCAAAAGATATCTCCTGGGAATATTGTCGCCAAATTCCAGAGCTCCCAGATGAAGGAGAAAATACTTCAAGCAGCCAGAAAGAAACAATTTGAGCTTTGTGGAAACCCAATCAAAGTAACCCAAGATCTGGCAGCTTCTACATTGAGAGATCGAAGGGCTTGGAATGCGATATTCCGGAGGTCAATGGAGCTAGGATTAAAACCTAGAATCACCTACCCAGCAAAACCGAGTATCATGTTCCAGGGCAATATATGGATTTTCAATAAAATAGAGGACTTTCAAGCTTTCTCAGTGAAAAGACCAGAACTGAATAGAAAATTTGACTTTCAAACACAAGAATCAAGAGAAGCATGAAAAGGTAATCAAGAAACGGAAATTGCAAGGGACTTACTAAAGTTGAACTGTTTTGTTTACATTCCTACATGGAAAGATGATGAGTATGATTCATGAGACCTCAGTATTAGGGTAGTTGAAGGGAATATGCATATATATCTGTTTATGTATATTTATATAAGTGAATGTGTATGTATGTATGTATGTATGTATGTATATATCTATGTGTACATGTATGTATGTGTATGTATGTGTATATATATGTGTGTGTTTATATATATATGTGTGTTTATATATATATGTGTGTGTTTATATATATATATATATATATATATATATATATATATGTAAAAGAGAGAGAGCAGACACAGGGTGAGTTGAAGATGAAGGGAAGATATCTAAAAGAAATAAAATGAAATTTAGGGATGAGAGAACAACACACTGAGAGAGGGAGATAGGGAGAGATAGAATGGGGTGGATTATCTCACATAAAGGTGGCAAGAGGAAGCAGTTCGGTGGGAGGAGGGGAGAGGGCAGGTGAGGGGGGAATGAGTGAACCTTGCTCTCATCAGATTTGGCTTGAGGAGGGAATACCATACATACTCAGTTGGGTATCTTACCCCACAGGAAAGAAGAGGGAGGAAGATAAAAAAAAATAAAAGGGGGGGGCATGATAGAAGGGAGGGCAGATGGGAGTGGAGGTAATCAAAACAAACACTTTGTAAAGGGTACAGGGTCAAGGGAGAAAATTCAATAAAGCAGGATGGGTTGGGAACGAGCAAAATGTAGTTAGCCTTTCACAACATGAGTCTTGTGGAAGGGTTATACATAATGATACATATGTGGCCTAGGTTGAATTGCTCAACTTCTTAGGGAGGGTGGGTGGGAAGGGAAAAGGGGAGAGAATTTGAAACTCAACGTTTTAAAAACAGATGTTCAAAAACAAAAAAAAAAAGTTTTTTCATGCAACTAAAAAATAAGATACACAGGCAATGGGGCGTGGAAATTGATCTTGCCCTACAAGAAAGGAAGGGAAAAGGGGATGAGAGGGTAGGGTGGTGATAGAGGGGAGGGCTGACTGGGGAACAGGGCAACCAGAATATATGCCATCTTGGAGTGGGGGGGAGGGTAGAAATAGGGAGAAAATTTGTAATTCAAACTGTTGTGATAATCAATGCTGGAAACCAAATATGTTAAATAAATAAATTTAAATAAAAAAATAGAGAATGTAGACTTGGTCAGGCAGGTAGTGGGAGTTGGATGCATTAGCTTGTTCAGGTTTCTGCAATCTGATAACACTTAACGAAAAGATACTATTTCATTATTATATAGGTCCAAAAATAATCATATCCACAATCTTATACTTATAAATAATTTATGCATCCAAATGTCTCTTGAAACCCCTGCCTTCTACATCCCATAGCCCACATTTGCATTGCTATTGTGGTGGAAAATGATAACCAGGACTGAAGCTTTTGGTGTCCTTGTGGTTCAGAATGATTAAAAAACTCATGAAAAGGAAAGAAACTGAGGTAAAACCATCATGTTTCCAAATCCTTGTCTTTTTCACAAAATATCTTATTCTCCATACTTCCTGCTTTTTTTTAAAGAGAAGTGAAAGACGAAACAAATTCATTTTATTAAATGTTTCCCAAGTTTCTATTCATTGGAGATTAAATTCTGTTTACTAAACTCTGTAAGAACTGTGTTGGATATACAGTATAACAGTGGTGAAGTACGAGGAGTGGAGAAAAAACCATAGTCTACTGAACCACAGTCTACCAATCCCCCAAATGTTTGGTCTTGAAAAAATTGTTAGCTCAAGCATTTTTATTTCACATGTGCTGAGCACTTGCTTCAAATCTCAATTACTAACACAAAGTGTATAAATTGGATAAAATAAATAAGATTTTTAAGCAGAGGCAGATAACTCTGCCTATTTTGATCTTCAAATGTAGAGTATTTGTATCACCACCCTCATCTACCCATTCTCTTTTGGGAAGTCTTAATGTGCTCAGTGAAGACATCCCTACTTCATCTATTTGTTTAAGGCCTGTCAGTTATCCTCAAGCTGGTTTAACGTGTCTGCTGAGACTGTTTTACTAGGGTGTGGCTTCTGGAACATGCTGCACTTTTTTGGATCCACTGAAGCAGGTGGAAGTGCATTAGCACATAAAGCTTGGTCACACATCTAAGATGCGAAACTCATTCTTGCATCCTGGGCCATTGCCAGTTACCCTGACTTTTTTCCTGCCACTGGACTTCAGTGACCTTGGAAGAGATAATTAGGCTGATGACTGCAACTACAACTCATTTAAATCCAATTCATGCACAAATCAAGACATCACTTCATGATGTCAATGGTCCTCTTAGAAAATGAAGGATTACAAACATTTATACCACTATTCTTTCCTTCACAATAAACATTACGTTGTCCTGGTTGCTCACTTAACTTCCTGGGTCTCTTTTCATATGTAGGTTCAATTAGTTTAACTTAGTAGGTCACTTTAGCCTTGACATAGTATGGTAAAAAAAAGGCACTGGGTATGGAGCCAGAGGACTCGAGTTCAAATGCTCCTTTTGATTTGGAGCAATTGACCACTTTCCAGAGTTTCAGTTTCTTCATCGAAAAAAATGCAGAGGTTGGGTTATTTGATTTCTAGGATCCCTTCCAAATACATACATATGTGTATACATATACATATGTGTATGTATGTATGTATGTAAATGTATATATGTATGTATGTATGTGTGTATGTATGCGTGTATGTATAAAGTATCAGGTGACAACTTACTATGATATGGTTTGTAGATACAAATACAAAAGTGAGACAATGCCTATTGCTTTTTAATACTTTTGCTGTAATTCTAAGGATAATTTATGAATGGCCATAAAAGTGAATATAACAAATAAAACACTGGCAAAAATACCCTTCTCTTTTGAGATCTTATCTTATATCAGTGCTGTAGCTTCCTTTAGAAGTAAAGTCGGGGTAGAGCCAGGATGGCATCTGGAAAGCAGGGACTAGCATGAGCTCCCCACTGAGTCCCTCCAAGAACTGATAAAAAATGGCTCTGTACCAATTCTAGAACTGCAGAACCCACAAAATAGCAGAGGGAAGCAGGGCTCCAGCCCAGGACAGCCTGGATGGTCTCTGGGTGAGGTCTATCCCACACAGAGGAGAGCCCAGTGTGGGCGGCGCGGACCAACCAGACCAGGAGCCAGGTGGAGCGAACCCTAGTGCCCTGAATCAGTGAGCTGCAGCAGTTACCAGAGTTCTCAACCCACAAACACCAAAGACAACAGAAAAGGTTAGTGGGAAAAGCTGCTGGGGATAGAGTGAAAAAAGGAGTTCGCAGCTTGGCCACTGCCCCAGGGGCAGCGGAGGTTGGGCAGCTACAGAACTAGAGCTGCAGTTGCTTCTGGCCCCAGACCCACCTGGTGTGCGGAATTAAGTGGCGGATCAGAGCAGTAGTGAAGAGCCTGCTGAAGCTTTAAGTCCAGTCTGGGTTGGGGGATCTTGGGGAAGGAGGAGTGCTGGTGTGGCAGAGCTGGCACATCCCACCAAGCTTGGAACACAGTTCTCTTAACTCTACACGCAGTCATACAGTGCTGAAAAACTCAATGGTCAAGTTAGTTGGTTGAAAATATGTCCAGGCAGTGAAAACGCACTCAGATTCAGTCTCAGACTTTGGAATCTTCGGTGACAAGGAAGAACAAAACATACAACCAGAAGAAGTCAACAAAGTCAAAAAGCCTACAACGAAAGCCTCCAAGAAAAAACATGAACTGGTCTCAGGCCATGGAAGAGCTCAAAAAGGATTTGGAAAAGCAAGTTAGAGAAGTAGAGGAAAAATTGGGAAGAGAAATGAGAAGGATGTGAGAAAACCATGAAAAACAAGTCAATGACTTGCTAAAGGAGACCCCCAAAAATACTGAAAAGTATACTGAAGAAAACAACACCTTAAAAAACAGACTAACTCAAATGGCAAAAGAGATCCAAAAAGCCAATGAGGAAGAGAATGCCTTGAATGGCAGAATTAGCCAAATGGAAAAGGAGGTCCAAAAGACCACTGAAGAAAATACTACTTTAAAAATTAGATTGGAGCAAGTGGAAGCAAGTGACTTGATGAGAAATCAAGATATTATAAAACAGAAACAAAGGAATGAAAAAATGGAAGACAATGTGAAATATCTCATTGGCAAAACTACTGACCTCGAAAATAGATCCAGGAGAGATAAATTAAAAAAATTATTGTACTACCTGAAAGCCATGATCAAAAAAATAGCCTAGATGTCATCTTTCAAGAAATTATCAAGGAGAACTTCCCTGATGTTCTAGAGCCACAGGGCAAAATAGAAATTGAAAGAATCCATCGATCGCCTCCTGAAATAGATCCCAAAAAGAAATCTCCTAGGAATATTGTCGCCAAATTCCAGAGCTCCTAGATCAAGGAGAAAATACTGCAAGCAGCTAGAAAGAAACAATTTGAATATTGTGGAAACATAATCAGAATAAGCCAAGATCGAGCAGCTTCTACATTAAGAGATCGAAGGTCTTGGAATACGATATTCCAGAAGTCAATGGAGCTAGGATTAAAACCAAGAATCACCTACCCAGCAAAAATGAGTATCATGCTCCAAGGCAAAATATGGATTTTCAATAAAATTGAGAACTTCCAAGCTTTCTCAGTGAAAAGACCAGAACTGAATAGAAAATTTGACTTTCAATCACAAGAATCAAGAGAAGCATGAAAAGGTAATCACGAAAAAGAATAAGAAAAGGAAATTGCAAGGGACTTATTAAAGTTGAACTATTTTGTTTACATTCCTACAGGGAAAGATGATGTGTATGATTCATGAGACCTCAGTATTAGGGTAGCTGAAGGGAAAATGCATGTATATATATTTAGGTTTATGTATATATATGTATATGTGAGTTTGTATGTATGTATATATGTATATGTATGTATGTATGTGTGTGTATGTGTATATATATATATATATATATATATATATATATATATATATATATATATATATATATATACACAGAGAGAGAGAGAGAGCACAGGGTGAGTTGAAGATGAAGGGAAGAAATCTAAAAGAAATAAAATAAAATTAAGGGATGAGAGAGGAATATATTGAGGGAGGGAGATAGGGAGAGAAATAGAATGGGGTAAATTATCTCACATAAAAGTGGGAAGAAAAAGCAGTTCTGTAGGAAGAGAAGAGAAGGCAGGTGAGGGGGAATGAGTGAATCTTTCTCTCATCAGATTTGACCTGAGGAGGGAATACCATACATATTCAATTGAGTATCTTAGCCCCACAGGAAAGAAGGAGGAAGAAGATTAAAAAAGGGGGGGGCATGATAGAAGGGAGGGCAGATGGGGGTGGAGGTAATCAAAAACAAACACTTTCAAAAGGGGACAGGGTCAATGGAGAAAATTCAATAAAGGGGGATAGGTTAGGAAGGAGCAAAATATAGTTAGTCTTTCACAACATGAGCATTGTGGAAGGGTTATACATAGTGATACCCATGTGGCCTATGTTGAATTGCTTGACTTCTTAGGAAGGGTGTGTGGAAAGGGAAGAGGGGAGAGAATTTGGAACTCAAAGCTTTAAACAGATATTCAAAAACAAAAAACAAAAGTTTTTACATGCAACTAGAAAATAAGATACACAGGCAATGGGATATAGAAATTTATCTTGCCCTACAAGAAAGGAAGGGAAAATGGGATGGGAGGGGAGTGGGGTGACAGAAGGGAGGGCTGACTGGGGAACAGGGCCACCAGAATATACACCATCTTGGAGTGGGGGGGAGGGTAGAAATGGGGAGAAAATTTTTAATTCAAACTCTTGTGAAAATCAATGCTGAAAACTAAATATATTAAATAAAAAAGAGAAAAAAATTAAAAAATAAAAAAGAAGTAAGGTCAACAAATATTTATTCAGCACTTACTATGTGCCAGGCATTGTTCTACCAATTTATATATAACAAAGATTCCTCTACCCACTACAAGAAATAGTTGAGTTGGCAAGGGGAGAAAATTTTCTTTTCTGTTGCTAACAAGCAGAAAGAAGTGGGTGCTAGAAAATATTTTTTTCCTTTCCCAAACTATGATTTTGTTTTCAGTGAGTGAAAATCTCAAGGCAAAGTTTTCAGTGTCTGCTAGATAATCCATTTATAAATAATTTTAGATCAAGCTTGTAGAATATAGTATTGTGTATAGCAAACTTAAGTCACACTAATATGAGTTTGATCAATTTTGTGTCATCCTATCTTATATCTCATTACCATGATCAACTGATAAATGGGTGGGATCCTTCTAACAGGATGTTCTTTTTGATATTTCCTTCAGTGGAAATTCAATTGGCTCAAAGTTTTAGGCTTTAGAAGATAAGCCTCTTCATCCAATAAAGAAGACTTACTGAGCTTATTTTGTACTTAATATTGAATATCTACCATAAAAACTTATATTAATGTAATATTAAATAAATTAAAGTGACTAAGATTTTAAAATAACCTCAAATTATCGAATTTTCCATGACAAAGGAGGTGATTTGCAAACTTAATATACTTTTTAAATATAAACAGAATAAACAGAACTAAGGAAAAAATTATTCTAAGCTAAAGCAGGTTGGTATTAAACACTGTAATTGAGCTTTTTATAGCTCTATGGATTTCAAATAGTATCACTCTACAGAGAATGGGGGGAAAGCTCTGAGCTATGAATCTTAAGATGATTCACAGTTGTTCCTCTGCCTGACATATATTCACGGTTGTGTGTTAAAGTTAACTTTAATTACTTATAACGCAATTGTTAACATTTCCTATTTAAACTCTTAGTGCTGATTCATGTACCCAATCTATTTTAACGGGAACATGAAAATGTCAATTGCGACTTCTGAAAACATAATGATCACATTTTGTGTAGATAATTGGTGACTATAGGCTTCCTGTTTCTAGATCGAGAAAGCTGGAGAAATGGTGATTGATTTCAGTTTCAGACTTGAGATTTCAATTCACTGTATTTATTTAGTGAGTCACATAACTTCATTGAATCTCAATTGCTTAATTTGTCAAATGGAGATATCAATATTCTAAGGTTCCCTCAAGCTCTAAATCTATGATCCTGTGAGTCCTGTGAACCTATGTGGTGAATAAACCTCTTTAACCTTTGACTTTTTACATTCTGAAACATCTTTCTCCATGAGTATTCTTCCTCTGATGGACTGGATATCCTACAATTTCCATTTTAAGAAGTACACTCAGAGCATCAATGTCTTCATTCCTCTCTGGGATACATTTCCGAATCTTTGAACTTTCTCTATCATGTCACTAAACTGGTATCTCTTTTCCCCTCCTCCTTTTCATTTTCTTTTAAGTGTTGTCTTTCCCCATGAGAACACAATTCTCTTGAGGGCACTTGGTAAGTGTAGGTTGCAACTACTTTGTTCTCCCTGTCAAGAATACATTTTTCCTACCCCATCTATCCAGATCTGAATAACATCTTCATTCAGGTAAAAGTCAAGTATTGTCTTTTGTGTGGAGCCTCTTCCAAACACTCCAGCCCATACTGATCCTATTTTTTTTCTTGGAACTTCTATACCAAATATTGTCTATATTTATTTTTTGCACACAACCATATGTTGTCTTGAATTGTTATGCATTTCATGTATACTTGTATGTGTTTATACCTTGTCTCTTCAAGCAGATTTTAAACATTTCAAAGGCAAAGTCAGTATTTAATAACTTATATGGTGATTTAGGGATTGAAAAGCCTTTTATACTATTTCAGTTGGTCCTTATAATATCTTTGTGAGTTAGATACTCTTATTGGTTCCATTATACAGATGAGGAAACTGATGATTAAGAATTTTAAGTGACATGTTCATATATGCATAGCTAATAATTATCTGAGAGGGGGTCTCATTCTCTTTTTTTCTTTCCTCTACGTGCCTTAATTAACAATGTTCTGCTTCCCCCTTCTATTTGCTTAAATAAACAGAACACCAAAGTATCATTGTGAACACTTTAATTAAAACACCAGCCATGTGGAATTTCAACTCTGTAGGAAAATCTAAGAATGATCTAAGCACATGAAAATAGGAGGCTATAAAAGATGTTGAATCATGCTCATAATTATAACATAGTATTCACAAAATAATACTAGGGTACCAAGATTCTTCATGTCATTTAGTTTGATCCTAAAATGTTAAGGCATAATTTGCTTTCTAAATCTATTTAAAAATCACAGTGTGTATACTACTAATGGAAATAACATTTTAAAATAAAATTGGATTTTTGTCAATTGAAAGTAGAAATTCGGTCTACTGAGGGCGGAACCAAGATGGCGGCTGGAAAGCAGGGAACAGCATGAGCTCCCTGCTGAGTCCCTCCAAAAACCTATAAAAAATGGCTCTGAACCAGTTCTAGAACTGCAGAATGCACAAAACAGCGGAGGGAAGCAGGGCTCCAGCCCAGGACAGCCTGGATGGTCTCTGGGTGAGGTCTATCCCACATGGAGCTCGGAGCTGGGTGCTGGGAGCTGGGAGCTGGGAGCTGGGAGCTGAGCGGAGCAGAGCCCAGTGTGAGCAGCGGGGACCAACCAGACCAGGAGCCAGGCAGAATGTGCCCTACCACCCTGAATCAGTGAGCTGCAGGCAGTTACTGGGCTTCTCAACCCACAAACACGAAAGACAGCAGAGAAGGTTAGTGGGAAAAGCTGCGGGAGTGGAAGGAGTTTGAGGTAGAGGAAAAATTGGGAAGAGAAATAAGAAGGATGCGAGAAAACAATGAAAAGCAAGTCAATGACTTGCTAAAGGAGACCCCAAAAATACTGAAAAATACACTGAAGAAAACAACACCTTAAAAAATAGACTAACTCAAATTGCAAAAGAGCTCCAAAAAGCCAATGAGGAGAAGAATGCCTTGAGAGGCAGAATTAGCCAAATGGAAAAGGAGGTCCAAAAGACCACTGAAGAAAATACTACTTTAAAATTAGATTGGAGCAAGTGGAAGCTAGTGACATAATGAGAAATCAAGACATTATAAAACAGAACCAAAGGAATGAAAAAATGGAAGAGAATGTGAAATATCTCCTTGGAAAAACCACTGACCTGGAAAATAGATCCAGGAGAAATAATTTAAAAATTATTGGACTATCTGAAAGCCATGATCAAAAAAGAGCCTGGATACCATCTTTCAAGAAATTATCAAGGAGAACTGCCCTGATATTCTAGAGCCACAGGGCAAAATAGAAATTGAAAGAATCCATCGATAGCCTCCTCAAATAGATCCCCAAAAGATATCTCCTAGGAATATTGTCGCCAAATTCCAGAGCTCCCAGATCAAGGAGAAAATACTTCAAGCAGCCAGAAAGAAACAATTTGAGCTTTGTGGAAACCCAATCAGAATAACACGAGATCTGGCAGCTTCTACATTAAGAGATCGAAGGGCTGGGAATACGATATTGCGGAGGTCAATGGAGGTAGGATTAAAACCTAGAATCATATACCCAGCAAAACTGAGTATCATGCTCCAAGGCAAAATATGGATTTTCAATAAAATAGAGGACTTTCAAGCTTTCTCAGTGAAAAGACCAGAACTGAATAGAAAATTTGACTTTCAAACACAATAATCAAGAGAAGCAAGAAAAGGTCATCAACAAAAAGAACAAGAAAAAGAAATTGCAAGGGACTTACTAAAGTTGAACTGTTTTGTTTACATTCCTACATGGAAAGATGACATGTATGATTCATGAGACCTCAGTATTAGGGTACCTGAAGGGAATATGCATATATATATATATATGTATATATATATATATATGTTTATGTGTATTTATATATATATATAAGTGAATGTGTATGTATGTATATATCTATATATGTATATATATCTATATATATATATATAGGTATATCTATATCTATATATATCTATATCTATATATATAAAAGAGAGAGAGAGAGCAGACACAGGGTGAGTTGAAGATGAAGGGAAGATATCTAAAAGAAATAAAATCAAATTACAGGATGAGAGAGCAATATACTGACAGAGGGAGATAGGGAGAGATAGAATGGGGTGGAATATCTTGCATAAAGGTGGCAAGAGGAAGCAGTTCTGTGGGAGGAGGGGAGAGGGCAGGTGAGGGGGAAATGAGTGAACCTTGCTCTCATCAGATTTGGCCTAAGGAGGGAATACCATACATACCCAATTGGGTATCTTACCCCACAGGAAAGAAGAGGGAGGAAGATAAAAAAAAGGGAGGGGGATGATGGAGGGGAGGGCAGATGGGGGTGGAGGTAATCAAAAACAAACACTTTCGAAAGGGGACAGGTTCAAGGGAAAAAATTCAATAAAGGGGGATGGGTTGGGAAGGAGCAAAATATAGTTAGTCTTTTACAACATGAGTATTGTGGAAGGGTTATACATAATGATACACACGTGACCTATGTTGAATTGCTTGACTTCTTAGGGAGGGTGGGTGAGAAGGGAAGAGGGGAAAGAATTTGGAACTCAACGTTTTAAAAACAGATGTTCAAAAACAAACAAAAATGTTTTTGCATGCAACTAGAAAATAAGATACACAGGAAATGGGGCATATTAATTTATCTTGCCCGACAAGAAAGGAAGGGAAAAGGGGATGGGAGGGGAGTGGGGTGATAAAGGGGAGGGCTGACTGGGGAACAGGGCCACCGAAATATATGCCATCTTGGAGTGGGGGGGAGGGTGGAAATGGGGAGAAAATGTGTAATTCAAACTCTTGTGAAAATCAATGCTGAAAACTAAATATGTTAAATAAATAAATTTAAATTAAATTAAATTTAAAAAAAAGAAAGTAGAAATTCAGGAGAAAATAATGGGTGAAACAAAATGAGTCATTGTTAATCTACTTTCTTCCATGAATCATTTATTCATGATCACATTGCAATATAATATGTACTCACTGAGAGGAATCTTTTACCTTTTTCTTTTCTTATTTTCTACTTAAGTGTTAGTATTTAAGTTTATGACATGTTTCTTTTTTCTTATTTGCATTCAAATTTTAGTATTTAAATTTAAAATAATTTTAAAAAAGAAAGACAAGAAGGGGCTCCTCTCTCTATTTGAAATAATATAAACTGGACCTTAAAGAAATGCTTACAGTTGCTTTACTTCCCTGATTTTTCCTCATAGCCCTATTTCCATTTCCTATTGTGCTGTTCTCCATGAACTTTCTCCATTGCTAACTGTACCAACAAGACCATTTTCCCCCTCTCAGAACAAACAGCTAAAAAGAAGCAGCAAGAAAATGAAGAAAAGTACACTGTTTTTTTCATATGGGAATTTATGAATATTTCAGAGAAGAAAGATAGGACATTTAATCCCTTATAAGACATAACTTTTAAGATAATTTAAAAAGCAAAAAGGAAAATTGCACTGATAAAGATGTTTGTATACCCTAAGATACTAAATATTTGTTTTTATATCTATATCTGATAAAATACAACATATTCTAGCATGTTTGAAAATTGGATATTTTGAAGACTTTTTAAGTACAGAATTATAATGGTAGCAACACTGCTGCTCATAATCTATATTGATATAGCTATTATGTTAGGATATGAGAAAGGTATCTGAATATAGTTTGAACACAAGTCTGTATGCATATGTAAGAATTCACAAACATATCTATGTGCAAAGGGGAACATAACTGAATTTATCACCTTTTTACTGAAATCAAACTTTCAAGACCTCTACTGGGTGATGATCTCTTGTTGTTTCTTTGTTTTTTAATAGCAGAACATCTTATGAAATTGTTTATCACAACATGGTAATGGAAGACAATCAGTGGTCATGTATATCGTCTCCATACTAATTAGGTGATTGATATTTAATTTTTAAAAATCACTCAAATATTCAAATGGATCTGTAATCTTATCAATATGGTTATTGGCTCCAATGATACATATTACAACCTATCCAGGACAGTTCATTCTGTCCATTCATTCCCAGAATGTCATCCTAATGGGTCCATCTAATATGTAAAGCAAAAAATATTCTTCTTTGCTGTTAGTAAAAGATATTTTGATGCAATTAAAATCCATTATGGAGTTGTTACCCAATAACTTACCCTCAATTTAGCAAAAAATTCATCAACATGAAAACAAAAATAAAAAAAAGTATGAAATTATATATTAAACTTAGAAGAAGGCATTCCACAAACATGAAAAAAAAATATGTTCCTTGCCAAAACATTTATTTGCCTTTAGATAGTCAATGTGTATTTACTTTCTTTCCCATTTAAGAATATCACCTTTTAGAGACCTTTGAAGTACTTCACCTCATCTTTTATCAGAGCTGAAGTTTTCAGGCTTATAGTCATTAGGACTATCTGATAAGCAAATTCAATATAGTAAATTTGAGGGAGCAAATTAATTTTTACAAATATCTCAAATTGAAACATGTGGCATCATTTTTAATTTCACATTGCAAACCAATTTAATGCCACAAATTTCAACTCAAAAAATTTAAACGTGCTTCCCAACCTAGTGCCAAGAGGTTATGGGTCCACCCCACCCTGCATAAAGAAAATCTTTGCTAGCAGACCAAAGCTGCTGGCGGTCCTCAGTCCCCCATGGAAAGTGATGTGAAGGGAGAATTGCCTCAGGGTCCCAGGGCACTGGGTCATGGGCAGTCACCAAAGGGCACTGAATATCAGCATTCGTCCGACCACCCAGGTGGGATGAGAGGACCTCAACACCAGGCCAGTGGACCTTAGATGAAGGATGGGAGCAGTTTCTCACAAAGATGGTTGGTAAGGGGTGGGTGGAGGGGAGATAGAATGAATTGGAGTCTCCTACTGGGTGGTACCACCTCCTACTTCCCTCTATAGATAGCGCTATTAGGAAAGGAGGCCTCCTCCGGGCAGAGGTACACTTCAAGGGGTCCGCTGGTGGTCTTCAGACAAATCTGCAGGTTCTCCTCCCTTAGGTCCGGGAATTCCAGGCGAGTCTCGGGAGGGGCTTTTACAGCAATCTCAGGCCGGTACTTGAAATTTCTTATAGCCCGGATGTCCTGGTAGGTTATATAGGTCCACCATACTCCGTCGGGTTCTTCAGATTCAAGGTGCTATTCTGAATAAGCTGGTCCAAAGTCCGTTTGGTGGTGCTCAGCTTCTTCAATTCTTGCCCCAGGGTCTGCTTCCTCCCGGGGCCAGCTGGGTCTTCAAACTTTCCTCTTGTCTGCCTACCCGTTGGAAGTTGTTCTTGTCCTTCTTCCGGATGAGCTGGATCCCCTCCAGCACGTTGGTGATGTCACAGAAGCTCCTTTTCTGGAATTCCTGCACCTCTGCTCCCAGTTCAGGTCCAGGACCCCATCGTCTGACTCCTTCAGCAGGTAAATGAACTTCTTGGTGAGCTGCCCTAGGGATGTGTCATACGTTGTTTTCTGGCTCGGGGGACGGGGTAGGGGGGAGTAGACCTGAGTGTCTTGGGACTTGATAGGCCACCTACTCCGCTGCACTTCCCCTTGGCTGTCCGCAACTCAGGGAATCCCTGATGTCCCATACCCTCCAGATCCAATTCTTGGCCTTGAAACCCGGCCGCTGATCAGCGGAGGGGCAGCCTGCTCGGAGGTGTTCAGGCAGCTGCCGGGGCGGAGGGGGCGACATCGGCGTGTGGCCTCATTTTTAATGAGAACTATTGTGTGTATAGTTCATTGTCATGACAACTACTTGGTGCTTCTATCCAATTATCAATACTGATTATTTAAGCCAGTTTCTGGATTGTTCAAGTGTTACTGTAGTCCAGAATGAGAGTGAGGAGGAAAAGGAGATGCACCATGGTAATATTTCCAGCACAAGTGCAACCAACCTTGATTGATAATCCTGGCATTTTTAAAAAAGCCAACATTTGAAATTGTAAAAGTGACTCTAATCTCTAGGGTAATAGGTTCAAGAAAAGAAATGAATTCCAGATAAATTCACCATGGTAATACAGGTTTTAATTTCATTTAGGAAAATATGGAATGTGAGATGAACAGGGATGCAAAATAAACAAATGACAGTTCTTCTGTTACAGGATTTAGATAAATAAGATTCTAATAAAGTCCTTTGACTCATTTAATGTGGAACCTTGGGAAAGTCAGTTTGTCTTTTCATCTGACTCCCACTGTTTCACTCTTGGAAATGTGGATTACAGTCAATTAATAGTGTTGGCCGAATTCTTCAGATTCCTAGGTAACAGAAATTGCACTAGGAATTATGATATATCTTTTGGTGTATTTCCTGTTGTCATTAACCATATCTGACAGCATGTAGTATATATACATATATATCCTGGCACAGACCGTAAACATCCAGAAGTGTTTTCAAAATTTTAATGACACACAAATCAAAGGTTGAATGATTTTTAACCAAAATTCAATAACTTTACCTCATTAAGGTAACTTCATAATTCAGAAGGCTAACATGGGTGAAATATCACTTTTCCTCAAATGCTTTATTTTAGCATCCTTGACTTAACTAATGTTATTGTTTCTACTCTACATTCTACCACTGAAACCACAGGGGGATGGTATGTAACAGGCAAAGTAGAAGTTAATGTATTATGTTGAGAGCTTGAGTTGGTGGAATTACAGTTTTCCTTTCACCAACACACTTTTGTTTTCCTCTGCTACAGATAAAAAAAAGAGAAACCCTCCTTAAACCAGGAGTCAAAAGTATAGGGAATTCTTTTTTTTTTTTAATGCAATTTATTTATTTAACATATTTGGTTTTCAGCATTGATTTTCACAACAGTTTGAATTACAAATTTTCTCCCCATTTCTGCCCTCCCCCCCCACTCCAAGATGGCGTATATTCTGGTTGCCCTGTTCCCCATTCAGCCCTCCCCTCTATCACCCCCCTCCCCTCTCATCCCCTTTTCCCTTCCTTTCTTGTAGGGCAAGATAAATTTCTACGCCCCATTGCCTGTGTATCTTATTTTTTAGTTGCATACAAAAAGTTTTTTTGTTTTTGAACATCTGATTTTAAAACTTTGAGTTCCAAATTCCCTTCCCTCTTCCCTTCCCACCCACCCTCCCTAAGAAGTTGAGCAATTCAACCTAGGCCGCACATGTATTATTATGTATAACCCTTCCACAATATTCATGTTGTGAAAGGCTAACTACATTTTGCTCCTTCCCAACCCATCCCGCTTTATTGAATTTTCTTCCTTGACCCTGTCCTCTTTCCAAAGTGTTTGTTTTGATTACCTCCACCCCCCATCTGCCCTCCACTCCATCATCCCCCTGCCTTTTATTTTTTTTTTTATCTTCCTCCCTCTTCTTTCCTGTGGGGTAAGATACCCAACTGAGTATGTATGGTATTCCCCCTCAGGCCAAATCTGATGAGAGCAAGGTTCACTCATTCCCCCCTCACCTGCCCACTCCCCTCCTCTCCTAGAACTGCTTCCTCTTGCCACCTTTATGGGAGATAATCCACCCCATTCTATCTCTCCCTATCTCCCTCTCTCAGTAAGTTACTCTCTCATCCCTTAATTTCATTTTATTCCTTTTAGCTATCTTCCCTTCATCCTCAACTCACCCTGTGTCTGCTCTCTTTCTTTTACATATATATATATATACACATACATACACATACATACATATACACATAGATACATGCCTACATACACATTCACTTATATATATACATAAACATATATATATGCATATATATATATGCATATTCCCTTCACCTACCCTAATACTGAGGTCTCATGAATCATACTCATCATCTTTCCATGTAGGAATGTAAACAAAACAGTTCAGCTTTAGTAAGTCCCTTGCAATTTCCGTTTCTTGATTACCTTTTCATGCTTCTCTTGATTCTTGTGTTTGAAAGTCAGATTTTCTATTCAGTTCTGGTCTTTTCACTGAGAAAGCTTGAAAGTCCTCCATTTTATTGAAAGTCCATATTTTGCCTTGGAACATGATACTCAGTTTTGCTGGGTAGGTGATTCTAGGTTTTAATCCTAGCTCCATTGACCTCCGGAATATCGCATTCCACGCCCTTCGATCTCTTAATGTAGAAGCTGCCAGGTCTTGGGTTATTCTGATTGGGTTTCCACAATATTCAAATTGTTTCTTTCTGGCTGCTTGCAGTATTTTCTCCTTGATCTGGGAGCTCTGGAATTTGGCAACAATATTCCTAGGAGATTTCTTTTTGGGATCTATTTGCGGAGGCGATCGATGGATTCTTTCAATTTCTATTTTGCCCTGTGGCTCTAGAATATCAGGGCAGTTCTCCTTGATAATTTCCTGAAAGATGGTATCTAGGCTCTTTTTTTGATCATGGCTTTCAGGTAGTCCAATAATTTTTAAATTATCTCTCCTGGATCTATTTTCCAGGTCAGTGGTTTTTCCAAGGAGATATTTCACATTGTCTTCCATTTTTTCATTCCTCTGGTTCTGTTTTATAATATCCTGATTTCTCATAAATTCACTAGCTTCCACTTGCTCCAATCTAATTTTTAAAGTAGTATTTTCTTCAGTGGTCTTTTGGACCTCCTTTTCCATTTGGCTAATTCTGCCTTTCAAGGAATTCTTCTCCTCATTGGCTTTTTGGAGCTCTTTTGCCATTTGAGTTAGTCTATTTTTTAAGGTGTTGTTTTCTTCAGTGTATTTTTCAGTATTTTTTTGGGTCTCCTTTAGCAAGTCATTGACTTGTTTTTCATGGTTTTCTCGCATCCTTCTTATTTCTCTTCCCAATTTTTCCTCTACTTCTCTAACTTGCTTTTCCAAATCCTTTTTGAGTTCTTCTATGGTCTGGGGCCAGTTCATGTTTTTCTTGGAGGCTTTGGTTGTAGGCTCTATGACTTTGCTGTCTTCTTTAGGCTGTATGTTTTGGTCTTCTTTGTCACCAAAGAAAGAATCCAAAGTCTGAGACTGAATCTGGGCGCGTTTTCGCGTCCTGGCCATATTCCCAACCAACTAACTTGACCCTTGAGCTTTTCAGTGGGGTATGACTGCTTGTAGATTACAGAGTTCTGTGTTCTACGTTTGGGGGGGAGGTGCCAGCTCTGTCAGAGCCGCACTCCTCCTTCCCCAAGGACCCCCAGTCCAGACTGGGCTCAGATCTTCGGCAGGCTGTGCACCCCTGCTGTGATCCGCCACTTAATTCCCCCCACCAGGTGGGCCTGGAACCGGAAGTAACAACAGCTGTAGCTGCCCCACCTCCACTGCCCCCGGGGCTGGAAGCCGAACCGCGAACTCCTTCCACTCCCGCAGCTTTTCCCACTAACCTTCTCCGCAGTCTTTGGTGTTTGTGGGTCGAGGGGTCTGGTAACTGCTCATGTATTCAGGGCGCTAGGGCCCCCTCCGCCCGGCTTCTGGTCTGGATCGTCCACGCCGCTCAGGCTGGGCTCTGCTCCACTGCGTTCCCAGCTCCCAGCTCCCAGCTCCCAGCTCCGTGTGGAATAGAGCTCACCCAGAGACCATCCGGGCTGTCCTGGGCTGGAGCCCTGCTTCCCTCTGCTGTTCTGTGGGTTCTGCCGTTCTAGAATTGGTTCAGAGCCATTTTTATAGGTTTTTGGAGGGACTCGGGTACGGAGCTCACTCTAGTCCGTGCTTACCAGCCGCCATCTTGGCTCCGCCCCCAGTATAGGGAATTCTAAGTAAAGGATTTGAGAATGGATTAGAATTAATTGAATACTTCCTCTCAAAAAAGAACTTAAATGTCATATATCCTTATTTCTACACAACCTCTGCACTATTTATACCAGAGAATATTGATATGAACTTGAATTACTTCATGTCTATGCTGCCAATGGCAGAATCTTAGTGATTGGTTTTCTGTTTTCTCCTCAAATTGAATTTAGTTTTGTGTATCCTCCAAATGTGTATCCTCCATGTTTTTCAATATATCTCAATCTGATGGACAATTAACAATTACCTACTATATAGAAAGCATTGTGTTAGGAATTGAGAACTTAAAGACATTTATGTCATAAAGACCATTCCTGACCTCAAGGAATTTAGAAAACCAATTGAATCTGTGTGAACCTTGAAAACTTAAGATTCAGACTTCCCATTGACATCCCAGCAGTATCTCTAGAAGAGCAGAAAACTTCAGGAAACTGAAGACACACTAAAGAAATGAAGAAAAGATCACTTCAGATCACTGAAAGAAGCCAGGGGTGGGGGTGGGGAGGTTGGTAGAGGAGGAAGGGGAGTGAATGCTTAAATTGCATCTAGGGAGAATTTGAGGAAGACTCCACATAAGAAAAAATAACTTTTAATTACTCAGAGTTGTGACTTACCCCTACATCCCCAACATCCTGTGAGTTTTCCAAGATGGACCCTGTATGTATATGAAGAAGAGTTTGCTCCCAGTTTTGGAGGGCATATTGTACCTACTCTTCTTACTTCTTGCTTTACTTTAGTAAATATATGCATCTAAAAGTGAACAAAATCTGATTGATAATAAATATTTTTTATTGATAATCTACTGTTAATCATTGGGAGAAAGACACTTGTGGGAGTTTGTGAACTGTAGTACTGGAACACTCTTCCTCCAGTCTTTCAAGGTTATCCCTACAGTTCTAAGAAGGAGGACTATCAAGCCTAGCTCTGGGGAACAGTTACCATAGTGTGTTTGGAATTGTAGACCCAGAATATATGCTACCTCTCTCTCTGTCTCTCGGTCTCTCTCTCTTCCTGTCTCTGTATGTCTTTGTTTCTCCCTGTCTCTGTCTCTGTCTCTGTCTCTGTCTCTCTCTCTCTCTCTCTCTCTCTCTCTCTCTCTCTCTGCTGTGCCCTCTTTTCCCCCTCTTATATACGTGAAAGATTCTCAATTTGGAGAAAATATTTGGGAGTCACAGAATGACTGACAAGTGTCAAAAAAGAACCACTGAACCTGGTTACATGTTGTTTGGTTTTCTCATCACTACTATAAACAAGAAATGTATTTCAAAGATTGGCATCTTGGCATGTCATTTGCAACAAGGATGATTTTTTTAAACTTTCAACTTTCATGTTTGAGAGAAAAATAAATACCCTATGTTATTAATCATATGTTTGTTTTGTGTCAAATATGGTCCTAATTCATAAAGTAAGAAAGGATAAAGCACAGAAATATTATAGACCAATATTTTCAACACATGTCATTTCATGAAATTTAAGTAAACTCTGTCAAACAGATTACAATTCACATAAGACATCAATTACCAGGTGGATTTATACTAGGGATTTAAGGATGGTCCAAAAATAGGAAAACAAACATTATTAACTATATTAGAAAGTAAAACACAGACCATGAGTAATTCAATAGATGCAAAAAAAGCCTTTGACAAAGCACAGTAATAATTTGTGTCCAAAACCTTGCAAAATATAAGCAGAGAGGAACCTTTATAATATGATAAAATATTAATGTAAAACTAAAAACAAGCATTGCATGCAAAGGGGATATACTAGAATCTTTTCCAACAAATATAGAAGTAAAACAAGGATGCCTATTCTCATTTTTATTTCCTATAATTTTATTAATGCTATCAATGGTAACAAGAGAAGGGAATTAAGGCCAGAATGATAGGTAAAGAAAAAACAAAACCACCTCTCTTTTTGGATTTGATGTTCACTTGGAAAAGAAAAATTAGTGAATCAGACTAGATACAAATTGAGATAATATCATCATTTAAGTTATAGCCTACAAAATAAACCTTCAAAAATGAAAAGCATTTTTCTGTATGTTAATAAAAATATCAAAAGAGACAATAATAGGTGATTCTCATTCGAAATAATATATCTGAGGATCAAGCTACTAAAATGTATAAAAGCCCTGTATAGATTCAATTTTAAAGTGTTCCTTAATGAAACAAAGAAGGACTTGATTACCTGTAGGAATTTTCAGTGCTCATTGATTAGTCCATGACAATGAAAAAAAATGACAATACTACCAAAATTAATTTTAGCTTTAATACTTTACCAATCAAATTATCAAGGAAATATTTTATAGAACTTGGTAAAATAATAACAAAATTCATTTGGAATAAATAAACGATCTAGAAAATCAAGAGGGGTGATGGAAAAGGGCAGGGAGAAAGAGAGAATAGCACTTCTTAAACTACAACTGTATTATAAAGTAGCAGTCACCAAAATTATCTTGTATTGTTAAAAAAATAGGGAGGTAGATCAGTAGAGCAGACTAGATGTGTGAAAATGTGCTGTAATGAACCATAAAAAACCAGTGTTTGATACAGGAAACCATCAGTTACTTAGGACAAAATCTCTCCTTGATAAAAACCATCCAGAAAAATGGAAAGAAGTCTAGTAGAAACTACGCTTACAGAAAGATATTATGCTTTTTACAATACATTCCAAATAGATATTTAACCTTAACAATAAAGATCATATTATAAAAATTTAGAAGGAAGTATGTTACATGTCTCTCATAGCTATGCATAGAAGACATATTCTTAAATGATATAACTCTTATCCCAAAAAAGGAATAGAAAGATTTTTTAAAAACATAAAATATATAACTTTGATTACCTGAAATTTAAAAAAAAAACTTCTATATAAACAGTATTAATGCACTGAGACCACTTATTGCACCACATTCCCTGTCTTTTAAATTTAGGACTTTGCTTCAAACTTTATTGGAAAAAAAAATGGCATTTCAGTAAAAGCACACTCATCTTAATTCCTCCTCATTCCTCATCATTCAGACATTTTCCCGTTTGTCTCCTAATTCAATCCTGTCTCTCCAAAAGAGATTTTTTTCCTTGCCAAAGCAAACTCCTCTACATGAATCCTTGATCCCCTATCCTCCTGTCTGCCAGGACACTTTGTCCCCCTTTGTTCTTCCCACTCTGTTGAATTTTCAATGTCTATTTATCCAATGTCTACGTCTTTGCAGCTTAAAAATATCCTCATATCCCCCCCCCCCCCAACCTCCTTAAAACTAAACAAAGCAGAACAAAAACCATCACTTGACCCTTCCATTTCTTCTATCATTCTGTATTTTTCCTTTCCTGCTTGTCTAACTTCTTCAAAAAGCTCTCTTTTACCAATGTTTCCAAATCCTCTTCTATGACCTCATCATTTGCCAGAAACTACCCTCTCAAAAGTCATCAACAATCTCTTAATTGTCAAATTTAATGACCTTTTTCTCAGGTGACATCTTTCTTAACCTATCTAAAGTA
Organism: Trichosurus vulpecula; assembly: GCF_011100635.1. Classification (NCBI taxonomy): domain Eukaryota; kingdom Metazoa; phylum Chordata; class Mammalia; order Diprotodontia; family Phalangeridae; genus Trichosurus; species Trichosurus vulpecula. The sequence continues at coordinate 319,285,479 of NC_050573.1, read as the reverse complement.
CTTGATACTGACTTTTAAGCTCTTTTCTATGCTCTATTCCTGGATAGTTGCTCTTCTTTAGTTGGAGAGAAAAATATTTAGGATGCTGGGAAGTTTGATGCTTTTGGACAAGGGAGGCATTGTAGAGGGCACAGTGTAAAGGCTGAGTGGTGTTTGTTTAAAAGTTCAGGGATGGAGAGATGAGAGAGATGGGAATAAAAAATTGGCAAATGAATGGCATGGGGAAAGAGGTTTGAAGAATGATCTACAGAGGTTTCAGATTCATTGCAATGTAGAGAATATGACTAGGTTCATCACTGAGTGATAGGTGCTATTCTACTTCCCAAAGGAGATTGGAGATTTGGATAAAGGCCAGTAAAGCCACAGAACGCAGAGACATAGTCAGATAGTCACATAAAAAGGGCTTGCTTCGCTAATCCTCTTCCCTCCAAATGGTAGAGAATAGGCTGGAAAGGGGTATAGCAAGAAATGGAAGTCAACCCTACACGGCGGAAGAAAGAGGTACCATTCCTCACCAATTTTCCTTTTCTTTTTCCTTCAAAGGACAGGTGCAGCAGGAGATGGAAGAACTGAATTAAAAAGAGTGGTTGCTTTTCTTTGTGACTGAAGGTTCGACACATCTAATTTGGTAGATACAGCTAGCAGTAAGAGGTTGAAGTTGTCTTGTGCTGGCACAGGTGGAAATCATTGCTTTGAAATAGGTGGAAGTCCTTTGGAATAGATGAAAGATGCCTAATCTGGACCCTTGCCACTTTCCCTTAGGGAAAATTCTGTATTCCATAGGAGACAGAAGGAAGAAGGCTTATAGTCAAAATAAATTTTGTCTCTTCTTCTCATGTGAGATGTGATAGCAGGAAGTGGAAGATATCCTGTGCAGGGGGAAGGAAATACATTTCCTTCTTACACCAATATATTTGCCATCAGTTTGTAGACTATAATCACCCCACATTTGGGCTACTGCACTGTTGTTGTTTTTTTTTTTTTGTCCCTGTGTCATGTTTCTATTCACTCCATACAACCTCTTTATCCATTAGAACAATGAGGCATAAATGCACAACCTCTAACATGTAAAACATCTTGCATAATCAAGCTCAACACTTTGCTTCAGGCATCTCTCTATCCTGGACTTCAACTAGCTATTTATTGGCTTAATGGATTTCACTCTTAATAAAAATTTAAGGATGGGTAGGTATATCATTAAGGCAGAATTCATGACTACAAAGATAACCATGAATATGCCTAAATGGTCCAGAATCACAGGATATAAGGAATTCTCTAAGTAGAAGGAAGAGGACTCAAAAGTAGCAGACCCAGGGACCAGTGATCCCAGTTTGACATCTTGGCAAGAACCTTCAAAACCAGTATGCCCATATCACAATAGTGACCAGGAGGCCACAGAAAAACATTATGGCAGCAAGCCAAGCCATACTGGTGCTTCCTCACCCCCCAATGCCAGGGCCCTCCAGCAAGAAGACCACCCACTGGCCTTAAGCCCCTGCTCAGCACTCTCTGGTCTCCACAAGGATCAGTCTTGCCACTTCCACCACAATCTCCTTCCAGGTAGCTGACTGCTTCCTCTCTCCTTCAGCTCTTAACTGCTCTAATCAACTGCCTCACCAACTGCCTCTTAGCTCTGCTCCAAACATTCCGCAAGCTCCTCCCACCACAGGCTTCATGTCATCACGTGGACCAGAACTCTAGTGCCTACCATTGGCTCCAGTCTTAGCCACTCGCCCCAGGACCCTGAGAGCCCCGCCCCCAAAGCCCAGTGAATGGGCAGGAAAGATCTTCCCATTCACTGATTGCCTTTATAGTAGGTCACACAGAACATTGCTAAAAAGCAGCTAACAAAAAATAGTGCCTAATAAATCAGTCTTCTTGACCACCCTAAGCAATTCTTTTTTTTTTATTTAATATTTTTGGTTTTCAGAATTGATTTCCACAGGGGTTTGAATTACAAATTTTCTCCCCATTTCTAGCATCCCCCCATTCCAACATGACATATATTCTGACTGCCCCATTCCCAGGCAGCCCTCCCTTCTGTCACCCCACTTCCCCCCATCCCCTTTTCCCTTACTTTCTTGTAAGGCAAGATAGATTTCCATGCCCCATTGCATACATATCTTATTTGCTACTTGCAGGTAAAAATATTTTTTTGAACATCTGCTTTTAAAACTTTGAGTTCCAGACTCTCTCCCCTCTTCCTTACACACCCACCCTCCCTAAGAAGGCAAGCAATTTAACATAGGCCACAAGTGTATCATTATACAAAACCCTTCTACAATATTCATATTGTGAAAGACTAACTATATTTTTTTCCTTCCTATCTTATCCCCCTGTATTCAATTTTCGAAAGTGTTTGCTTTTGATTACCTCCTCCCCCTATCTTCCCTCCCTTCTATTGCCCCCCCTTTTTTATCCCCTTCCTCCTTCTTTCCTGTGGGGTAAGATACCCAATTTAGTGTGTATGTTGTTCCCTCATCAAGTTGAATCTCATGAGAACAAGATTCACTCATTCCCCCTCAACTGCCCCCTCCTCCCTTCCAACAGAACTTTTTCTTGCCACTTTTATGTGAGATAATTTACCCTATTCTATCTCTCCCTTTCTCCCCCCTCAACATATTCTTCTCTCATTTACTAATTTGACTTTATTTTTTTAGATATCATCCCTTTATAGTCAGTTCACCCTGTGCCCTCAGTCTATACACACACACACACACACACACATATATATACACACATATACATATATACACACATGTATACACACACACATATATATACACACATATATGTCTATGTGTGTGTATATATATATATGTGTGTGTGTGTGTGTGTGTGTATACACATATACATATACATATATGTATATTCCCTAAAACTGAAGTTTCGTGAATTATACACATCATCTTTCCATGTAGGAATGTAAACAAAACAGTTCAACTTTAGTAAGGCCCTTATGATTTCTCTTTCTTGTTTACCTTTTCATGCTTCTCTTGATTCTTGTGTTTGAAAGTCAAATTTTCTAATCAGCTCTGGTCTTTTCACTGAGAAAGCTTGAAAGTCCTCTATTTTATTGAAAATCCTTATTTTGCCTTGGGGCATGATACTCATTTTTTCTGGGTAGGTGATTCTTGGTTTTAATCCGAGCTCCATTGACCTCCAGAATATCGTATTCCAAGCCCTTCAATCCTTTAATTTAGAAGCTGCTAGATCTTATATTATCTTGATTGTGTTTCCACAATACTCAAATTGTTTCTTTCTGGTTGCTTTTAGTATTTTCTCCTTGCCCTGGGAGCTCTTGAATTTGGTGACAATATTTCTACGAGTTTTCATTTTGGGATCTATTTCAGGAGGTGATTGGTGGATTCTTTCAATTTCTATTTTATCCTGTGGCTCTAGAATATCAGGGCAGTTCTTCATGATAATTTCTTGCAAGATGATATCTAGGCTTTTTTTTTTGATCATGACTTTCATGTAGTCCAATTATTTTTAAATCATCTCTCCTGGATCTATTTTCCAGGTCAGTCATTTTTTCTTCCACTTTTTCATTCTTTTGGTTCTGTTTCATAATATCTTGATTTTTCATACTGTCGCTGGCTTGCACTTGCTCCAGTCTAAATTTTAAGGTAGTATTTTCTTCAGTGGTCTTTTGGACCTCCTTTTCCATTTGGCTATTCTGCCTTTTAAGAAATTCTTCTCCTCACTGACTTTTTGGAGCTCTTTTGCCATTTGAATTAGTCTATTTTTAAGGTGTTACCTTCTTCAGTATTTTTTCTGGTCTCCTTTAGCAAGTCATTGACTCATTTTTCATGGTTTTCTCACATCCCTCTCATTTCTCTTCCCAATTTGTCCTCTACTTCTCTAACTTGCTTTCCTTTTTTTATGTGTTCCTTGGCCTGAAACCAGTTGTTTTTCTTGGAGGCTTTTGACTCTTGGACTTTGTTGACTTCTTCTGGCTGTATGTTTTGGTCTTCTTTGTCACCAAAGAAAGATTCCAAAGTCTGAGTGTGACTCTGAGTTAGTTTTCGCTGCCTGTTCATGTTCCCAGCCAACTACTCGCCCCTTGAGCTTTTTGTCGGAGTATGGCTGCTTATAGAGTATAGAGTGCTTTGTTCCAAGCTTGGAGGGCTGTGCTGTTGTTTTCAGAGCTATTTTTACACAGAAAGCTCTGTCACACTAGAGCTCCTCCTCCCCCAAAACCGCCAACCCAGACAACAACTCATATCTGAACAGCCTCTGCACTCCTGCTCTGATCCACCACTTAATTCCTCCTACCAGGTGGGCCTGGGGCTGGAAGCAACTGCAGCTGTAGCTCTGTAAGCAGCCTCAGAGCAGCACCACTTCTGCTGCCCCCAGGGGGCAGTGGCTGACCTTGAACTCCTTTCACTCTGTCCCTGCAGTTTTTCCCAATAACCCACTCTGTTGTCTTTGGTCTTTGTGGGTTGAGAAGTCTGATAACTTCTGCAGCTCACTGATTCAGGGTGCTATGGCTTGTTTCAGCCAGCTCCTAGTCTGGTTGGTTTGGGCATGGCCCAGGCTGGGCTCTGTTCTGCTCCTCTCCCAGTTCCATGCGATAAACCCTTCCCAGTGACCATCCGGGCTGTCTTGGGCTAAAGCCCTGCTTCCCTCTGTTATTTTGTGGGTTCTGCAGTTCTAAAAGTTGTTCAGAGACATTTTTATAGGTGTTCAGAGGGTCCTCGGTAAGAGCTTTAGGCAAGTCCCTGCTTTCCAGCTGCCATCTTGGCTCCCCACCTCCCCGCCCCAGCCTAAGCAATTCTAAATTCATTTTACATCTTTCTCTCTTCTATGAATCCCACCAGTATTTGGAGTATGTATATTTTTGTGCCTTTCTGTAACACAATTTACCTTATGTTTATGAAATAAGTTCTTGGAATTGTGGTAATATATAGATGAAAAAACTTCAGAGAAAATCAAATTCAATAGAATCGTTTCATTTATATGGAAAGCAAGTGTCAGATAGGTTAAGTATTTATTCATGGTTACACAACCAGAATACAGATTGTAACCAAATATCCTGAATTTCATTCTAGTGCCTTTACACTATGCGACATATTTAATTATTCTTTGAAGTCATATTGCAATGGCTCCACAAATATATAGTGAAATAGTACAGCAATTATCATCAAAAAATTTTGCTACTATGTTAGTAAAGTCACATCAGTATACCATTAGTACCAGATGCTCTTTCAAAATATAGCTTTTTGATTGGAATAAAATATTCTCAACAATATTGGTGATGACACATATGTAATGAATCAATCAGACTGTGGTGAGAATAGGGAAGTCAAAGCCTGATTGCTGAGTAAGTACAATATTGAAGTGATTTGCCATCATTGCATGATTGCTGAATGTTCACTCATCAGCTTTGGAACACATTCAGAAAGTAAGGATATAATATTCAACTCACAAGTAACAAAGGTTGCTGTAGTGCCTTTATAGAATCATATCCTTTTACTCTTCAGATTTATATAGCTGAGTTGCCCATCCCACTACCTAGGTACTTCATGCCTGGAAGTTTTGTTTAATTTCATTGATTTGCTTGATTTTATTCCTACTTTTGTTATTCCCAGGCTTGATTTTTTTTCTATGTCTATCTATCTATATCTATATTTATCTATCTATCTGTCTATCTATATATCTATCTCTCAAGATTAATGTTGAATTTACATTACTTTTGTAAAAACAATTCCTGTATCTCCACCATTTAAATCCAACCAGTTATCTATATACTGCTAAATGTTTTCTTCAGGCCCATCCAATCATTTTAGCATTACTCTTGGGATCTGCATCCAACAGAAAATCATTGCATGCATTTTAGGGGTTTGGGTGTACTATTTTGTATCTTTCCTGTATTAAGTTTTCTAAGTAGTTTTGGATATGGTGATTAAGTGATATTGCTATTAAAACAGTTAACATGTTTTTCACTAGAATATGCATAGAATAGTTGGTATTTTTCACTACCTATTTTGTATGTTTTTTTTCTTTACATAACTATTGATTTCCCTCTTTCTACTGTTGCTCTGGTGGAATTGACCATGGCTGCCAATTTGTTCAAGGTACTCACCAATCATGTAGAAAGCTTAAACCAGTCAAGGTGAGATTATAAATAGAATCTAACTGTAGTATGTATGTATGTGTGCATAAATTATCTTTTATTTTTATGACCATCAAATTATTAATTCTACTCTCCCCTTACCCTCCATAGCCTTTTAAAGTCTCTTGGATCTTTACATTTGTTACTGTACAGGCAAAGCTTTTGAGAGGCAGCATGTCCTAGTGAACATTCAATGAAGGTGTGGATTTGAATTCCACCTTTGATTCATGCTGACTATATGACTTCAGGGATTCATTCATACTCTGAGTGCCTCAGGGTACTCCACACATTTAATGGCAATTGATCATCTGCATGAATGGAGAGTTGCCTCTACCAAAATTCAGTTTGGTTCTTTAAACCATCGAAATCACAGTTGGTTCAAGGAAGGAAGAAGAAAAACCAAAGATCAGTTCCTTTCCATTGTTTTCCTCAATTTACCAACTTGCAAAGTTGTGATAAGCTAGAAAAATCAGAGCCTTTTCTTCATCCATCTATAAGTATATTTGGAAAAATAAGTGATATAAGCCTAAAATGCATTTCATTTCATCATAAGGAATTAAACAAAAACATACATTTAAAGAAGGATGTCTTAAAAGCTAAAAATATTCTGTCATTTAGTCTTGGATTTTTACCTTGCTATCATAGTCCTCTTACAAGATAATTGTTTCAGAGGAAATTATTCACAGCTCTTTCTTTATTTTCATTTTGCATGATAAAGCCCTTGATCTGCTTTTGTTCAAGTTCAAGTGTCTGTTAAGGTATCTTGTTCACTTTCTGAAAAAGGCCTATTTTCCTTTTTGAGTATTATACTTAAGTTATACTTTAAAAAATTTGCCACAACTGTTAAATGTATTGGAATTTTATTTCCAAGGCATATGTTAGATAAGAGATAATTTCATTGAACTTTTAAAAACTGTATAAACTTTGATATTCTTCTCATTAGTGCCATTATAGCTAAGTTCATTCTCAAGCTTGAAGAGAGTGCATTTAATTAAATGGCATCTCAAAGTTTTTAATTTCCCTAGTGTTATCAGTAGTCAAGCCAGGAAGCTGGTAGCATGCAAGTAGATATAAGTCTGTTTTCCAATAACATTAGTCTCTATAGTTTCGGGCAGCTCATTCTAAGTAGGACATTTTATGCATTCAAGTTAATTTGATCCAATGAACACTTATTAAATACCTAATATAATTATAGAAAAAATTCAATAGTGCTTTAATTTGTGAAATGCTCCATGCCCAAAATATTTTCCCTATAATTTATAGGAAACCAAGACTCTGAGAAGCTAATGGAATTGTCCATGATCCTATATGTGAAGTAGAATTTGAAGTCAGGAATCCTAACTTTATGTTTAGCACCCATTTCACTTTCATTTTTAAAGCATTGAGCCATTTACTGGACATATGGAGGAGAAAGGGGAGGAAGAGGAAGGGGAGAAAGAGGAAGAGGAGAGGGAGGAGGATGGTAGCAGGAGGAGGGGGAAAAGAGAAGGAGGAGGAGGAAGAGGAGAATTATGAGCACTGGCAAAGAGATAAGTGAATATATGTATGTGCATGTATTTGTGTGGTACTAAATTTGGAAAGAAATAAAGGGCTAAGGGGATAGGGAGGGGGAAAGTATTTTTAGAGGTGACCCTGGTCACGTTAATTCTAGGTTAAAGAAGAACAATATATGCTTTTCTAAGGGAATTAAAGTCTTCTAAATTTATAAAGAAATGAGGGTGAAAGAATAGGAAGGCAGGTATAGAAGCTTTTCTAGATTAATGGGAATAGGATAAAGAGAAAATAACCGATAGATAGACAGAGAGGCAGACAGATGGACAGACAGATAGATTGATATAGATATGTTTGGCAGGCTATAAAAGTCTTGTAAATTCAGATAGAAACAAGAGGGTAAGGGAAAAGGTGAAGGGGGAAAGGATTAGGGAGGGATCTTTGGAGGGGGTGTAGGTTAAGTAATAGGAGGACTAAGTAATGGGTAGAATTAATAGTAGAGGAGTTAGGAAGGATAAGAAATAAGAGATACACACAAACATAAAATAAAGTTCAGGAGTAGAATTTATTAGGGAAGAAAAGCATGTGTAGTAATCATGACCTCAGACAAATTAAAAGCTAAAATAGATTTAGTCAAAAGAGAAAAAAAAGGGAAACTACACTATATGCCAGCCATATCAATTAGTATTAATTTAGAGTATCTAAAATAACTAAATAGTATAAGGTTGGAATATTGCTGTGGTATAGGAAATAAGCTGATGGATTTAGAAAAATATGGAAAGACTTGGACTTATGGAGGAAGATGTTATCCACCTTCAGAGAAACTAAACACAAAACAAGTATAGTATAGTCTTACATAAAGGCATATGAATGTAAATATGTATATACATATGATACATACATGTATATGTATTTAATTATATGTATGTCTATATATGTTTGTATGTATGACAATGCGTACAAATGTGTATGTATATACACATATACATGCATGCACAGTCTCTCCATAAAGAATTACATATATGCGCATGCACATATATACATAAATATACACGTATATACATACATATATGCATACACAGACGCGTGTGTGTGTGTGTGTGTGTGTGTGTGTGCTTATCTATGTATCTCTGAGCTTAATTATAGCCTTCGTGTGGGGTTGGGGGAAAAAAGAACAAAGTAAAAAGTACACGGCAGAGAACTGTATGACTCCCTCTTTAATCCATTATCAATGAGAGTAGGGTTCCAGAACTACGAGTCTTCTTCCTCCATCTAATTCCTCTGTTTCAGTCCTTCCTTTCGTGCCTCATTTGTATAAAATGTTTACTTATTTTTTCCTTTTCTGAGATGGCATTACTTTTTAGAATCATGTCATATCCAGCTCTACCCCAATCTTCTTTTCAAACTACCAATAACTAATTTCAGTCTTAATCATACCGTTTATATTTCTTCGTATAAAAAGGAAACAGTCTGTTCTTATTGTGACCCTTATAATTAGTCTTTGATGCTTACCTTAAAAGTCTTTTGGATCTTGCATATCAATTTTTCTATTAAGTTCAGGTCTTTTGCAATAAAATCCTGAACGTCAGGTAATTCATTGAATATCTATATATTTTTCCATCAGGATTATGCCTAACTTTGCTGGATATATATTTTGGCCTCAATCCCAGTTATTTTGCTCTTTAATATATAATATTGGACAACCTGCATTCTTTGAGCTAGGTCTGCTAGGTCTTGTATGACTCTAATTGTGGCTCTCCCATATTTATTTATTTTTACTTCTTGCTCATAATATTTTCTCCTTGAGCTGGGGGTTTCAAAATTCAGCTATGATATTCCTGTAGGTATTCCTCCAAGGATCTTTTTTATGTTTTGATCATTTTTTTTTCTATTTCTACTTTTCTGTCTTGTTCTAATGCTTTAAGACAATTTTCTTTAATTATTTCTTATTTTATTTTATCAAGATTCCTTTTTTTAATCATAGCTTTCAGGTAATCTGATTATTCTTACATTTCCTCTTCTTTATCTGTTCTCCATATCAGTTATTTTCTCATGAGATGACTTACATTCTCTTCTATTTTTTCATTCTTTATATTTTGTTTTATTATTTTTTGGTCTCCTAACTTTGCTGACTTTTCCTTGCCCAATTCTAGTTTTCAAGGAATCATTTTCTTCCTTAAGATTGTGGATCTCTGTTTCATTGATTAGCTTTCTTTTCATAATCTTAATTTTCTTTGATTGTTCTTATTTTTAAAATTTTTTCTCAATCTCTCTCATTTGACTTTTTAAAGTCTTTTTAAAGTTCTTCTACGAATTCTTTTTGGGCAGGTCACCATTTGACATTTCTTACTCTTTGGGGTAGGAGAGGGTTTTTTGCTTCAGTATTCTTCTCTGAAGGTGAACCTCAATCTTCTCTATTCCCATAGTAACTTTCTATGTTTTTTTTTTTCCTATCCTTTACCTGTTTGTTTTTTAATTTACATCAACTTCTTGTAATCACCTCTAGTCCTGGAGAATGGGGAGGATGTTGTCACTGTCCTCATATCCTCCTACAATTGCTCCTCTGGCCTGGAACTGAAACTAGGAATTCCACCTTCCTGTAAGTGCCCACAGCCAGGAGAGTCTCCTCTCCACTGCTTGCATACTCAACACGCATGCTGGTTACTTCTCAATCAAGGCCTCATCTTGGCAGCACAGCTGAGAATGTTGTCCCTTATCAGCATAGGTTCCCTCAATCTTCTCCTTCTCAGACACTCAGATGTCCAATTCCCCACACTGCCCAAGAGATGAAATTCCTGTGGCTGAGGCCAAAGCTACCTCTCAACTCAGCTAGCCCAGGGCTTACTGGTTATCGTTTCAGTGAAACTAGCTTGGACTTGTTTACACTTCAACAAGACCAAACCTCAGCCATGGAATTTTTTTTTTCTGTTGTCCCAGGAGGACTATTGCTTTGCCTCCATTTTTAAAAAAATTTTTACCCCTCTACATTTGCCCTGAGGTGTTATTTTGTCTCATTTGTGGGGAATGTCTAAAGAACCTGGAATTTTCTGACCTACTATGCCATCTTCCCAGCATCCTCTTCCTGAAACTAAATTTTAAAGGAGAAAACAAGAGGCCACTTCGGCTTTTCATTAATTAAAACCTAGAAACACACACACACACACACACACACACACACACACAGACAAATGGAGATCCAATATCCATTATCTTGAGAATAACCTAGAAGGATGTAGAAAATGAAAGAGATGGACAGTTAGTCTGTGTTGTTTCTGTCCATGGATGTTTTATGTCATGTGCAAACTGCACAAGATTGGAAGATGGATGTTGTCCCAGGTAAATTGTACATGCATTATTGGGAAAGTGAAGGTAGCCACCTTTCCTTCTTAGTGTGATTATTCGGATATAGAATGGCAATACTACTGGCAGATATCATTGAATAAAATTAAAACTAAGAATACTCTTCTGTGTTTGTGTGTGCGTGTGCGCGTGTGTGTGTGTGTGTGTGTGTGTGTGTGTGTGTGTGTGTGTGTGACAGAGAGAAAGAGAGAGAGAGGGAGAGAGAGAGAGAGAGAGAGAGAGAGAGAGAGAGAGAGAGAGAGAGAACACAACTTGTTCATCTGTAAACTCAAACTCAAAACTAAAGGGAGAACAGATACTAAATACTGATCAGATTTAAACTGCAAGAAAGATTACCAAATTGGTGGAGCATTACTTTTTTACTTAATGTAACACAGGTGCTATGTTCTAGTTCTGTAACCGGAATGGCCTTTGTTTTCTTTGAGTGACTCAGCTTACCTCATTGAGCCTCTGGACGCTGTGGCTTGCACTTCCAGGAGAGGAAGTCCAGCGACCATGCCAGGAATCAGAACTTCCTCTGTGATGAGTCATGGGGCTGGCTGAGGGGACATGTTAGCTCCAGAGCCACACCCTATTAGGTGTTAACCTGGTCTACGCTAGGGGGAGGGGCCAGCTGAAGAACCAATTGGCTCTGATCATTCAGGTGGCGCTTAATGATGTCAAACGGGGAGTGTGACTCTGGGCCAGCCCTTGCTCTCGGGCTGAGCCCAGATGTTGGTAGCTTTGAATTGTATTGGGTCTGTCTGTTGATATTTATAATTTGTTTGTATTTTTGTTTTGAAATTCAGGATGCTGGTTTGTTTTCCACCGAACTAAATGAATGTTTTGAACCTCAGGGTGCTGGTTTTTTCCCCTGAAGTAAGTCAATGAATCTGTATTTGGTCTGTCTCTTGATGCTTGTCTGTATGCTCCCCTGAACTAACTGAATGCTGGCATTTTTTCCCCTGAACTAAATGAATGTTGTCTGTATGCTAACTGAATGCTGGATTAAAGTAAGCTGGTCAACCCCTTCACTGTGCTTTCCTTGTTTAAGCAGATAAAAAGAACCTGTGCTTTCCCAGCATCCTGGCAGCCTCCTGGGTCCCAGCAGCCGCCTGGGTGCCGGCTGTGGGGGAGGGATCTTACACCCCCACGAAGCTGCTAGCTGGGTTGTTAAAACAAGCTCTTATCTCTTATCACCTCCAAAGTACCAGAATTATGAAAGGTAGAGATGAGCAGGGACTGTTTCAGGGGTATAAGTACATATTGAGCGTAACCAGCACTTGCCATCTCAATAAGGCATAATGTTATCCCAAGTTCTTGGCCAGTATATAGCAAAGTCAGAAAGATAAATGCACTGAGGTTCAAGGGTACAAACATCAGAACTTTTCTGATATTGCTTCTAAAGGAAAACCAACCTTATACTAGATGCCTTATACTGGAGACATTCAACTCAACAAATGTTTATTAAACAGTGAGCTAAGAACTTTAACAAAATAGATCATCTCCTCATGTTTACAGAGACCCTGAATATAGGAGAAATGAGCTTAAAATGAGATGATGGCAATCTCTAAACTTGTGTTTAATCACTTGCACAATAAAGGCTTGGATAAGTTCATTTCATGACATGATTCAGAACTAGAAGGAACTTCAGAAATTACATGATTTCAAAGTTACCTTTTAGATCTCAATACTTTTTTTTAAAATGATCAATAGATTCCTTTTTATCTCTGCATTGTACTCTAAGTTTCCCAGGCTTGGATCATTTCAACAGATTTCTGGTTGATCTTCCTGCCTTGAATGTCTCCCAACTCCAAAACAACCTTAACTCCACTGTCAATTGATCTCCCTAAATAGCAGGCAATTCAATTAACACTCATAGCTACCCATTACCTCCAGTACCAAATATAAAATACTTTGGAATTAAAAACTCTTCATATCCTGGGGCCCCACCTACCTCTTTGATATTCCTCATAAAAGATATTCCATCTCCTTACTCTGGGCCTTCTCGCTGGCATCCCGCTATTCATGGATTTCTCTCCCTCAATGTATGTGTCTCCTTATGTGTCTCCTAGCTTCCTGACTTCATTCAAGTTCCAAATAATATCTCATTGTATGAAATCTTTAAAGACAGATCCCCCATAATGCTACTGCTTTCTATCTGTTATTATCTCCAATTTATCTTGAATATATCTTATTTATACATAATATTTTACATATTATTTCCTCCATGAGATCATAAGCTTCTTGAGAGTGGGCATGGCTTTTGCCTTTCTTTGTATCCCTATCACTTAGCACAGTGCCTGGCACATTATAGGCACTTAATAAAGCCTTATTGACTGCTAATTCTTAGAAGGCATATTTCATTGAATATAAATAGGAAAAAAATTGCTAGTATAAGTGAATAGGGGCATAGAAGAGTTATCAATGAAGACTTTAGTCATCTTAGTGTATATTAAATTATTCATCCAAGAAACATTTCTTGAGTATTGGCATTGGACCAGCTACATTGGGAAGTACAGATATGAATAAAACCTGGTCCTTGCCATCAAGACAATGAAAGACTAGGAGTATTGGCAATGGATATTTGTAATGGCAAGCAAAGTGGAACTTTTGGCAGTTTAATGGCAAGCAAAGTGGGGCTTTGTACTGTTATTTTTTCTTTTGGTGTACTTCTCAGCACTGAGGCAATCAAGTGCCTTTGATTGAGCTCTGCCTTTGTTTGAGTCAAGAGTCATTGATGACCTACTTAAGTCACAATAAAGCCTAAGTCACATGAGTTTGAGTCACATGGTTGTGACTCAACCCTATCTTAGCCCTCTGTGGGCTGACCCTGAAGGAGTGTGTATATTCAATGAGGTTAGCATTTTGTTTTGGAGGCTCACTCATTGGTAAAGCATTCATGTGATTTGGCCAGACCAGACTGTGGGTAGCCATTAAAGAGGCCCCTGGCTCTGAAAACTCAGATATTGGTGCTTTTCTCTCTTGTAGTTATGTAGGTATTGCTATGGACAGAAGCTGTGTCTGCTGATTTGTGTTATTTATTCTGTTTATAAAATTTCTGCTTGTAATTTCTGTTTGCATTTTCTCTGAAGTTCAGGGTGCTGACTTTTTCCCCTGAACTAAGGGAATGATATATGTATGTTTAATTAAAGTGAGATTGTAAATTCCTTGAAGTTGCTTTCCTTAGAAAAGCAGATCAAAGAACCTGAGATAGAAGCCCTCCTGTGTGCTGGTGTTATTGGCCTTATACTTCCACAGAAGCTGCAAACAGCATTATTGTTACACTATTTTAAACAATTACTAAAATTGAACCTTTAAATGTTACTTCGTACCTAGGAAGAGCTTGGCTTGAAAATTTTAGTGTACAATGGCAATTTGATCATGCACAGGAACATAGAAACGCAGGCCATTTAAAACATACCAAATATATCACTAACAACAAGGTCTATGGAAACAGAGTTAATGATACTATCTATAAAAAGAGGGACAGAAGGGTGGAGCACTGGCCTGGGAGATCGGAATAAAGTTTCAAGTATAGTCTCTAAAACAAATAATAGCAGGACTCTGAGCAAGTAAATGAACCATTCCTTGCCTTAGTCAACTCTAAGCCCTACAGTTAGGGAAAAAGGTTTGCCATCTGTGGTGGAAATTTTCCTAACCTGAGTTTCCCACACCACTCAAATTATATCTAAGTAGGAAAAGGTGAAGAGTGAAAGTTGGGGAGAGAGGGATAAAAGGGAAAAAAATCAACACTTTCCTCAAACTATCTCCATAGGTTAGGTAGTGCAAATAATAGAAAAATTTTTTCTTTTTGAGTTATCAGATTATCTCATGTGTTATATATTATGTTGTTATATTTATTATATTGTATTGTATTATGTTATATCATATTATATTACATTAAATATATTATAATTACATTACATCGTATGGTATGATATGGTATGATATGGTATCATGTCTTATCATATTATATCAATTATATATAGTATTATATTTATCATATATTATAAAGCTATATATTGTATAAGTTATGAGTTATCAGTCCTATGGGATAGGAATGGAGATATGATATTTCCTATTTTACAAGGTCTCTGAGCCCCATTTTCCTCATCTGTAAGATGAAGAACATGGAGTACATGTGGCCTGTTCATTTCCTACTATAAATTCCTTCATCCTCATTTTACAGATTTACAAACTGATAAGTTGTGTGCCTCATATTATAAAGATTTCAAGTATCAGAACCAGGATAGGAATCTAGACATTCTGACTCTGAGGTCCATGTTCTTTCCCCTAAATCATGAATATGTGTATGTATATGTGCACGTATGTATACACGTGTATATACTTACATGCATGTATATATATTTTTCAAGTATGCATATATTTGTTTCATATATAGATACATATTTGTATGACTGTATATATGTACATGTATATATGTATGTTTATGTATGTATGTATGTGTGTATATATATATATATTACATGATGGGGTACAGGCTGTGGGAACCCCCTATAGCTTTCTCTGAAGCTTCCCACTTGATCTGGCTTTTCATGCCCAAATATGTTGTCTGCTACCTCTATTACTTGGTCAGCTCCAGATTGCCTCTGGTCATTTCCCACCCTTGATCCTATCAAAATATCTATACCCATGTCTGTTACTCTAGCCCTCCAATGTCTGTCATTTCCAGGTAACCTTCAGCTATTTCCCACCCTTAATCACATTCCTGGAGTCTGACTTCACCCCAGTCCCCCAGTCACCTCAGTCCCTTTCAAGATCCTCCCATCACCCCAGACTACTTGACCACCCTAAATCTTTCACACAACCTTTCTGTATATGAAATCCTTTTGCCTCCATGAAGCTGTTCAGATTCAATCTAGTTCAGACTCAACCTGGCTAAGATTGTTCTGGCCTGCTTGTCAATACAAGGGCCACAAAATAGTGATATTTCTTAAGACTCTACCCAATATGGTGAATCTTTAATAAATAATAATGAACTTTGTTTTTCTTTGACTGTAAGACGTCTTGGATTCATTCAGCAGGACCCAGTATGTTGGTATTTTGGGGTCTTGAGTACCCTAAACCCCTAACCTCAATATATGTGTGTGTGTATGTGTGTGAGTATATGTATATATGTATGTATATGTATATGTAGAGATGTGTATGTGTGTATATGTGTATGTATATGTATGTATATACATATGTATGTGTGTACATACATATATACACATGTGTGTGTATGGAGAGAGAGATATTGCATTTTTACATTTTTATTTGTTTTTTCCACTTAAAAAGTTTAATAAAAGATCCTTGTTCTCCATTATACTTTTTAGGAGTTTCAAATGTATTTGGTACTAAGAGGCAATCTTGGGAACTTATAAGATAGTGAGAAAACTAAATTAGATAGTTGTGACATAATGCTTGGAATAAAAAGAAAAATGAGGTATAATTGTAGGTAGGTGACATAGTGGATGGAGTGCCTGGCAAGACTCATTAGTTCAAATGTAGCCTCGGATACAAGCTGTGTGACCCTGGGCAAGTCACTTAACCCTGTTTGTTTCAGTTTCTTCATGTGTAAAATGAGCTGGAGAAGGAAATGGCAAATCACTCCAGTATCTCTACCAAGAAAAACCCAAATGGGGTTGTTAAGAGTTGGACATGACTGAAAAGCAACTGAACAACAACAAAGATATAATTAATTACCTGAGAAATGCCTCGTGTTGATTTAGTGCACAGGGTATATGATGAAAAAGATGGAACAATTCTAACAGGCAGAAATAATAAGCAGAAGAGATATTCTAAAATTTATTTTTTTTAAAATTTTAGAAAGAAAACTGATTTTTAACAAATTTTTAGGCAGGATAGAACATTAATCTTCTTCAGGAAAGGGTAAAGCTTGATGGCTCAATGTCAATGTTTATTTGTTTCAGTACCATGCAATTAGTTAGCCAAAGACAACCTTTGTCTTTCCCTAGTTTTTTGTTTGCTTGAGTCTGTTTTTGTTGTTGTGTATTTTTGGCGGGTATGGGATATCTCCCCTTATATTTACAATATTTCCATTCCTTTAATCTATGTCATATTTTTGTCTTATGAAACGCATCTATTATTAATCCTCTGCATTTTTTCTTTACTGGCAAATCCCCAAGTTTTCCTGTTTTCCAGACAAAAACAAAGCAGTATGCTAGAGCAGAGAGTACACTGCATTCTGAAAGCTAGTCATCGGTTTAGAATAGAAAGAGACTCTACAGGCCGTCTAATCAAATCCCTTCAAGTTATAAATGGTTAAACTGAGGTCTAGAGAAATTCAGTAATTTGCCCAAGGTCACTCATGGAACAAATTCCAAGGCTTGGATTTAAACTAAGGTAATTTGATATCAATTTCAGTGTCCTGTGCATTACATCAGGTGTCAGAAAACCTCGATTCAAGTACTAGCTCTGACATATACTACCTGGAACAAGTCATTGTTCCACATCCCACCTAGAGTATTATCTTCTTAACTTGTAAAATGGAGATGGTAATCTTTATACTACCCATGTGTTGCAACAATTCGAATAGTAGCTATCGTGGGGGTGAAAGACCAACACAAGCCCAAAAACAAGAAAGCTACCAGCACAGGTCCTTTTGATCTGCTTTACTAAGGAAAGCAGCATTAAGGTGGTTAACAATCTTATTTCAATCGAACATACAAATATCATTTACCTAGTTCAGGGGAAAAACCAAATACAAACAAATTACAAACATACATTATAAACAGATAAAATACAATTCATAGTTACCAAGAAACCATCAACATCTGGGTTGATGAGCTGGGAGGCTCTTAGAGTGGCTGCCCAGTGTCCCATGCCAATCAAGGGAGAACCTCAACCTCTGGGCTTATATATCTTATTCAGGTTCAAAGGTGAGCCACACATGTGACTCAACCACGTGACCTAAAAATCTGTGATGCCACAAACATGTCACTCAAATCCATGTAAACTAGGCTTTCCTTTGAGGCAAGGAAGTAATCAAAGACTCCCAATTTAATTAGGGAAACAAAGGCCAAACTCTTCAAGGGCACTTGATTGAATAAGTGCTAAAAGCCCTCTTTAATTACCAATACACCATATCAAGGACCTTTGTGAGCTTTTATAAAATCATAAAAAATATGAGCTGTTACCCTCTTTCATGTTTTCTTCTTCCTGCTATTGGTCATGCAAATGAGAAGTAGGGCCAGGAACTGGGAGCTACAAAAACCAAAGAGCCCTATGATATTGTAACTGTCAAACAGTGAAAGGAAAGTCTAAGTCCTGGCAATGGAATCTCTAGTTTGTCCACCAAATAATCCACTAGTTCTGTTTGCCGAGTATATGACTCTCCTCCTGTATGATTCTGCTTTGAAAAAGTTGAGTAGAGGACTGCAGGCTGCTTCTTGTGTTTTTTTCTCTTCCTCCTCCCTCTCCCACTTGTTAGCACTCACTCTCTATCTTCTTTTGCATAGGATCTGATATCGCATAAAACCAGGCCTGGTTTTGTAACCTGTCATGTCCAAGATCAGAAAAATTATTTTGGCTGCGCTGATAGCCTTGTATTCTTGAACCACACGACACTGCAGATTGGCTTCTCACAGGATAAAATGTCTTTTCACTTTTGATCTCTCCAATAGGCCTGGAAACAAGTGGGAGGCCCAGAAATCTGCCAAGGTGAGTAATAGCCCTAAGGCTCTGTGGACATACCTAGCACCAGTCAATAGATCACTGAGTGTCAATGTGAAGCTCAAGCAAATTCCAAGTGGGCACGATTAAGTGTTGATTCTGGTGGCGTCCTCATTGCCAGTACCCTGTAGTAAGTAAGAGGAAGAAATAAGCAACTTGAAATCAATCTATTCTGTGAAAACAGCTTTGAATGGACAAATTTGAATAGTATTTCAGAATCCTTGGTATTGAAAGGGGTTTTGTAGGGATTTTTCTTTCAGTCTTTAACAGTGAAGAAAGCCTCCTATCTGTTTACACTCTGACTACTTCATTTACAATTCAATTAGGATGAATGGCACTAGAGGCAAATTACTGTGAACAGTATTTCTAGATTCATTTATGAAGATACCTACTAGATAATGGAAGCTCAGTATTTAGAAGTGAGGCTGCTATGGAACCCTAGGTAATCTATGGAGAATTACAACACCCTTCTAATCAGGAAATGTATGCATGAGGTACTTCAAGCCAGTTTATTCATTATTCTTGAATTGCTGACAAAATGCTTAAGGGCCTACTCCTACAAGATGGGAAATAAGAAAAAAAAATCCCATTCTTTAACATGCAGGATACCATAGGATACATGAAGAATACTGTACCTTTTTTATGATACTTGATGTTAGTTGTTTACAAAGTTATGGATTAGCTACTACTGATAATCATCTCAGTACTTTACACATAAGCATAGCATTCTTTATCTGAAGGGGAAGCATGCATGCATAGCTGATCTTCATTCTCAGAAAGACTTAATAGCTCCTTAATTTCCTCTTGAACATTTATCATTGACTAGAAGGATGCATCTTAGTTCAATATTTCCAGAAATTAGTGATTTTTCTTTCTCATTTTCTTTTTTCTTAAATTAATTTATTTTTAGTTTTCAACAATCATTTCCAAATTTTGAGTTTCAAATTTTTTTCCCATCTCTCTCCTCCCCCCACACCAAGATGACATGTATACTGATTACCCCTTTCTTCAATCTGCCCTCCATTTTATGACCCAACTCCCCTCCACCCATCACCTTCCCCTTACTTTCCTGTAGGGCAAGATAGATTTCTATACCAAATTGCCTGTATATCTTATTTCCCAGTTGCATGTAAAAATAATTTAACTCTTGTTTTTAGAACTTTGAGTTCCATATTATCTCCCTATTTCCTACCCCACCTACCCTCCTTGAGAAGGCAAGCAATTCAATATAGGTTATACATGTGTCATTGTGCAATACACTTCCAAAATAGTTGTGAAAGATTATGTTTCCCTCCATCTTATCTCACCCTCCATTTACTCAGTTTTCTCCTTTGACCCTGTCAAAGTGTTCAAAAGTGTTTGCTTCTGACTACCCCCTGTTCTATCTGTCTTCTCTTCTATCATCCTCCCCTCCTATCCTCCTTCCCCTTCTTTCCTGTAGGGTAAGATACCCAATTGAGTGTGTATGTTATTGCCTCCATAAGCCAAATCCTATGAGAGTAATGTTCACTCATTCCCTTTCACCTTCCCCCCTTCCCTTCCATTATAACAGCTTTTTCTTGCCTCTTTTATGTGAGAAATTTACCCCACTCTATCTCTCTCTTTCTCCTTCTCCCAATATATTCCTCTCTCACCCCTTAATTTTATTTTGTAGATATCCTCACTTCACATTAAACTTGCCCTGTGCCCTTTGTCTATATACATATGTGTGTGTGTTTGTGTGTATGTGTTGTGCCCTGCCCCCCAGTTTACCCTCCATCTTGCCCCAGCTTGACAACTGTGCTCCCATCTCTACATACCCCACTGTTTGTGCTCCCATCTCCATGGACCCCACTGTTTTTGTTCCCATTTCCACGGAAATCAGTTTGTGTTTTTTCCTTTTAAATAACCTGACCCTACCCCTGCTCAGGGGCCATTCGATTTCAGTCTTTACCCTGAACAGTCAAGTGCTTGAATAAATCCACATCGAAATTTATATCCAGGTCTCGCTTGCTTTTTTTGGCACGACATATGTATATGTATATGTATATGCATATGCATATGCATATGCATATTCCCTTCATGAGAAAGGTCTCATGAGTTACAAATATCATCTTTCCATGTAGGAATGTAAGCAGTTCAACTTTAATACATCCCTTATGATTTCTCTTTCCTGTTTACCTTTTTCATTCTTGTCTTCATTCTTGTATTTGAAAGTCAAAATTTCTATTCAGCTCTGGTCTTTTCATCAAGAATGCTTGAAAGTCCTGTATTTCATAGAATGTCCATTTTTGCCATTAAGTATTATACTTAGTTTTGCTGGGTAAGTGATTCTTGGTTTTAATCCTAGCTAATTTGACCCCCAGAATATCATATTCCATGCCCTTCACTCCCTCAGTGTAGAAGCTCCTAGATAGATCTTGTATTATCCTGATTGTGTTTCTACAATACTCAAATTGTTTCTTTCTAGCTGCTTGCAATATTTTCTCCTTGACCTGGGAACTCTGGAATTTGGCTACAGTATTGCTAGAAATTTTCCTATCGGATTCTTTTTCAAGAGTTGAGTGGCAGATTCTTTCAATTTCTATTTTGCCTTCTGGTTCTAGAACATCAGGGCAGTTTTCCTTGATAATTTCTTGAAAGATGGCGTATAGGCTCATTTTTTGGTCATAGCTTTTAGGTAGTCCAATAATTTTTAAATTTTCTCTCCTGGATCTATTTTCCAGGTAAGTATTTTTTTCCAATGAGATATTTCACATTGTCTTCAATTTTTCTTCATTCTTTTGGTTCTATTTTATAATTTCTTGATTTCTCATTGAGTCATTAGCTTCCATTTGCACCATTCCAGTTTTTAAGGAATTATTTCTTTCATTGAGCATTTGGACCTTCTTTTCCATTTGGCCAATTCTGCTTTTTAAACATTCTTCTTCTCCTTGGTGTTTTGGACTTCTTTATTTTTTTTTTAATTTATGTAAAAATTTATTTGACCGAAAGCTAGAAAAAGTGATACTATTACATATGATACATTTGATAAAGATCTAAACGAAAAGCACTGGTTTCATTCAGCTTCACATTTCCTAGTGTGTTTCTGGGTAGTGTGGTGCTTAATAAATAGGAATGAGGACTGGGATCATATGCTAGAAGCACAGTAATTTTGAATCACAACTGCAAACTGCACTCTTCATATCTGTTCCACACTGTTGTGGAATAAGGAATGTTTTAGCACTGAGCTGTATACAAGGAAAACATTTAGCAACAGCAAATAGGAACCGTCCATTTGATTCTCTGAATCCAGTTATATCAGGAGGTTTTTGGTCTTTATTAAGTTGGTCCCCAAAATACGGATTAAAATCCCTCTGAAAGGGGGCGGAGCCAAGATGGCGGCTGGCAAGCAGGGAATAGTGTGAGCTCCATACGGAGACCCTCCAAAAACTTATAAAAAATGGCTCTGAAGCAATTCTAGAACGGCAGAACCCACAAAATAGCAGAGGGAAGCAGGGCTCCAGCCCAGGACAGCCTGGATGGTCTCTGGGTGAGGTCTATCCCACACGGAGCTGGGAGCTGGGAACGGAGTGGAGCAGAGCCCAGCCTGAGCGGCGTGGACCATCCAGACCAGAAGCCGGGCGGAGGGGGCCCTAGCGCCCTGATTCAGTGAGCTGCAGCAGTTACGAGACTTCTCAACCCACAAACACCAAAGACTGCGGAGAAGGTTAGTGGGAAAAGCTGCGGGAGTGGAAGGAGTTCGCGGAAGGAGTTCGCGGAAGGAGTTCGCGGAAGGAGTTCGCGGTTCGGCTTCCAGCCCCGGGGGCAGCGGAGGTGGGGCAGCTACAGCTGTTGTTACTTCCGGCTCCAGGCCCACCTGGTGGGAGGAATTAATTGGCAGATCAGAGCAGGGGTGCACAGCCTGCTGAAGATCTAAGCCCAGCCCAGGTTGGGGGTTGGGGAAGGAGCAGTGCTGGTGTGGCAGAGCTGGCACCACCCCCCCAAACGTGGAACATAGAACTCTGTAGTCTACAAGCAGTCATACCCCACTGAAAAACTCAAAGGTCAAGTTAGTTGACTGGAAATATGGCCAGGCAGCGAAAACGCACCCAGATTCAGTCTCAGACTTTGCAGTCTTTCTTTGCTGACAAAGAAGACCAAAACATACAGCCTAAAGAAGTCAATAAAGTGCAAGAGCCTACACCAACAGCCTCCAAGAAAAACATGAACTGGTCCCAGGCCATAGAAGAGCTCAAAAAGGAGTTGGAAAAGCAAGTTAGAGAAGTAGAGGAAAAATTGGGAAGAGAAATGAGAAGGATGCGAGAAAACCATGAAAAACAAGTCAATGACTTGCTAAAGGAGACCCAAAAAAATACTGAAAAATACACTGAAGAAAACAACACCTTAAAAAACAGACTAACTCAAATGGCAAAAGAGCTCCAAAAAGCCAATGAGGAGAAGAATGCCTTGAAAGGCAGAATTAGCCAAATGGAAAAGGAGGTCCAAAAGACCACTGAAGAAAATACTACTTTAAAAATTAGATTGGAGCAAGTGGAAGCTAGTGACTTTATGAGAAATCAGGATATTATAAAACAGAACCAGAGGAATGAAAAAATGGAAGACAATGTGAAATATCTCCTTGGAAAAACCACTGACCTGGAAAATAGATCCAGGAGAGATAATTTAAAAATTATTGGACTACCTGAAAGCCATGATCAAAAAAAGAGCCTAGCTACCATCTTTCAAGAAATTATCAAGGAGAACTGCCCTGATATTCTAGAGCCACAGGGCAAAATAGAAATTGAAAGAATCCATCGATCACCTCCTCAAATAGATCCCAAAAAGAAATCTCCTAGGAATATTGTGGCCAAATTCCAGAGCTCCCAGATCAAGGAGAAAATACTACAAGCAGCCAGAAAGAAACAATTTGAGTATTGTGGAAACCCAATCAGAATAACCCAAGATCTGGCAGCTTCTACATTAAGAGATCGAAGGGCTTGGAATGTGATATTCCAGAGGTCAATGGAGCTAGGATTAAAACCTAGAATCACCTACCCAGCAAAACTGAGTATCATGTTCCAAGGCAAAATATGGATTTTCAATAAAATAGAGGACTTTCAATCTTTCTCAGCGAAAAGACCAGAACTGAATAGAAAATTTGGCTTTCAAACACAAAAATCAAGAGAAGCATGAAAAGGTAATCAAGAAACAGAAATTGCAAGGGACTTACTAAAGCTGAACTGTTTTGTTTACATTCCTACATGGAAAGATGATGTGTATAATTCATGAGACCTCAGTATTAGGGTAGTTGAAAGGAATATGCATATATATATATATATATGTTCATGTATATATATAAGTGAATGTGTATGTATGTATGTATCTATGTGTATATATATATACATGTGTATGTATGTATATATATGTGTGTGTGTGTGTATATATGTATATGTGCATATATATATGTGTATATATATATATATATATATGTAAAAGAGAGAGAGCAGACACAGGATGAGTTGAAGATGAAGGGAAGATATCTAAAAGAAATAAAATGAAATTAAGGGATGAGAGAGCAACATACTGAGAGAGGGAGATAGGGAGAGATAGAATGGGGTGGATTATCTCACATAAAGGTGGCAAGAGGAAGCAGTTCTGTGGGAGGAGGGGAGAGGGCAGGTGAGGGGGGAATGAGTGAACCTTGCTCTCATCAGATTTGGCCTGAGGAGGGAATACCATACATACTCAGTTGGGTATCTTACCCCACAGGAAAGAAGAGGGAGGAAGATAAAAAAAAAAATAAAAGGGAGGGGGATGATGAAGGGGAGGGCAGATGGGGGTGGAGGTAATCAAAACAAACACTTTCAAAAGGGAACAGGGTCAAGGGAGAAAATTCAATAAAGCGGGATGGGTTGGGAAGGAGCAAAATGTAGTTAGCCTTTCACAACATGAGTATTGTGGAAGGATTATACATAATGATACATGCATGGCCTAGGTTGAAGTGCTCGACTTCTTAGGGAGGGTGGGTGGGAAGGGAAGAGGGGCGAGAATTTGGAACTCAAAGTTTTAAAAACAGATGTTCAAAAACAAAAAAAAGAAGTTTTTGCATGCAACTAGAAAATAAGATACACAGGCAATGGGGTGTAGAAATTTATCTTGCCCTACAAGAAAGGAAGGGAAAAGGGGATGAGAGGGGAGGGGGGTAATAGAGGGGAGGGCTGACTGGGGAACAGGGCAACCAGAATATACGCCATCTTGGAGTGGGGGGGAGGGTAGAAATGGGGAGAAAATTTGTAATTCAAACTGTTGTGAAAATCAATGCTGAAAACCAAATATGTTAAATAAATAAATTTAAATAAAAAAAAAAGAAAAAAAATCCCTCTGAAATAAAACAATCTTCCATTTTCCATACTATGGCAGTCTAAAATAAAATTAAGACAATTCAAATTTTATTTCTCCCTTTAGTAACAGTGAGGCACCTTTAGCCTTGTATTTCTAGTCAACAGATTCATGGACACAGAAAGTTGCACAGAAAATGGCTGAAATCAAAACCACTACCATGCTACAACCATTGGAGAGATAGGCTGCCATATGAATTTCCACTGAATTGCTGGATGACTTTGTTACTGATGCTCAGCCATACAGAAATCAGGGAATGGAACAAACATCGTTCCTTATTTGGAATGAGACTTTCAGTTGCTTTGCAGAAGTCAACTCCTAAATGAGAGAAGTTGGTAAAATAATAGTATTTTACTGGTATTTGTAGTATTATACTGGTCCAAATATAGGCTGATCTCACCTAAAATCCTAAAATGAGATCTCTTTTAAAGGAAAAAAAAAGGATAGGTGTACAGTGAAAGTAACATCAATTGTAGGCCACATTTGGGTTTTTATACAAGCCATTTCTATTTGGACCAATACAAAAATGGAGCCTTAAGTATTCATCCAGAAAAAAATATAGATGTTGTTGATTATCTTTAAAAAGTATTTTTTCAGTGATTGCTCAGAAGATGTTTGCCCTGCAGTATGGAGTGGGAGGAAGGGCCACAATAATTAGGCCATTCTTTGTGGTTTATGACTTCCTAAAACAACCTTTTCACTATGGATGGAAAGTCCCCACCCATTTTATGAGATGGTCCCTGCCCTTCTGTTAAAAGGCTCAAGGTGACTTGGAACTATTGTGCTCTTAAACCAACCCAGGCATGATCCAGTAGCTCAGTTGGGTTCCCTGCTATTGTCCAGAGTGTAACAGAATGCCCTCAATCCTAGAGATTCTGGCCTAAGTTAAATACCCTGCCTGCCTAAGGAAAAAAATGCAATTTAAGGATAAAAAAAATGCAATTTAAGGATAAAATTCAACTAGAAGCCTTAGTGTGCTCTTTGAAAGGAGGAAATAGATTTAAGTGGTACCCAAAGCCTCTCTGATAACAAATATTGGTCAGGTATTCATAATTTGATTGACATTTCCAGTAAAGAAAAGATGTAACAATAGAAGAAACTTCCTACAAGGGAAAGGGGCAACATGGAGTTCTTGAGTTTCTGGCAAACAAAATTCTTCTTTTTTGATTCATATACAGTTAAGTTCATTTGATGTTTGATCCAGTGTCTGATGTAAACCCACATTCTCTTCTTTGGCCTGGGCAAATTTTTCTTCTGGGTCATCAATGTTTTTTTCCAGTTTTGCAACAGTTCTTTCTGCAAACTCAGCCCTGGTCTCAGCCTCTTTAAGTTTGTCAGACAGAAACTTGATTTCTTCTTCATAATTATTTTCTTTTTCAGAATACCTCTCAGATGTAGCCTCCAAGGATTGCAGGTTGTTGGTGACATTCTTCAGTTTCTCTGCCAGATCGCCACACTTAAGCTCTGACACCTCTTCACTCTCTTCTGCTCTCTCCAGCTCACCCTCAAGGATGAACAACTTACGGGCTACCTCCTCATATTTGCAATCAGTGTCCTCTGTGTCCTTCAACTGCATCTCCTGAATTTCCTTTTTCTTTTCCTCCTTCATCACCTGGGTCTCAATCACCTTCATTCCTCTTTCACTCTCATTGGCGGCCTTTTCCTCCTCTTCCAGTTTCTGCAGGGCTGTGGTCAGCTGTTCTTGGGCCCGGTACAACTTTTTCTCAACTAGCTGAATCCGTGGATTCAGAGCTGCCACATCTCCTTCAGCTTTCTTCCGCTGCTCTCACTTGCTGTCCAGCTCCTGCTGCAGGCTCTGAGCTCTGTCTTCCGCCTCATCTGCCTGCTGCTACAGCGCCTGGATTTTCCTTTTCACCACCTCCAGAGAGTTGAGGCCCGCCATGGGGACTAGGGGGCTCGGGGTATGGGGCACCGGACAGGACCGCCTGGGAGCGCTGGGGCTGGCAAGATTGGTGCTGCTGGTCTGCACTGGGAAGAGGAGCCGCAGTCCTGGTCCCAGAGCCCCAGCCTCCTTCCCAGGTTTTGGACTTCTTTTGCCATTTGGGTTAGTCTATTTTTAAGGTGTTATTTTCTTCTATATTTTTTGGGTCTCCTTTAGGAAGCAGCTGACCTGCTTTTCATGATTTTCTTGCATCACTCTCATTTATTTTCTCTATTTTTCCTCTACTTCCCTTACTTGATTTTCATAATCTTTTTTCAGTCCTTCCATGGCCCAATTCATATTTTTTCTTTGAAGATTTTGATGTAGGATCTTTGACTTTGTCATCTTCTTCTGGATGTATGTTTTGATCTTCTTTGTCACCAAAGTAAGATTCTACAATCCAAGGGTTTTTTTTTTGTTTGTTTGTTTTGTTTTGTTTTTTTTTAACATTGTCTGCTCATTTTTCCAGCCAATTACTTGACTTTTGAGTTCTTTGTCAAGGTATGACTCTGTGCCAGAGAGGAGAGTGCTCTGTCCCACGATTCAGGGGTTTTGTGCCACTGTTTTCTGAGCTACTTGTAGGCACCTGTAAATTTTCAGTTTTTCTGAGGTGGTATGATCCAAGGAGAGGTGTTTACTCCTCTACTTGTCTGTGTTGTGATCTGTGAGTTACCTTAAGCACTTTTTTTTTTCCTTGTTGGAACTGCTAGGAGGACTCCCTCTCCACAGCCACCACAAGCTCTTCCGCACCAATGCTCCTCTTCACCCCAGGACCACCAACCAGGACTGCGACCCAGATCCACGTATGGCAAAGCAAGAGAATCCCGCCTCAATACCAGAAAAGAGATCTCTGCACTCCCACTCTGATGAGCCATTTGATTCCACCCCCCCCCCACATCTGTGGTCCTGGAGCTCCAGAAGCAGCCTCTGCCCCTGCTGCTGCTGCCACTACAACCACATCTGCCACCCCAAGGCTGGGTTGGACTATGCCCTTCTCTTACCCAGGTCCAACAGAGTTTTTTCCACTGACCTGCTAAGTTGTCTTTGGCATTTGTGAGTTGAGAAGTCTGGAAATCACCATAGCTCAGTGATTCAGTGCCCTGAGTCCAGCTCCACCCAGTTTGCTCCTGCCTAGCCTGTGCTGAGGCGGCCCATGCTGAGCTCTGCTCCCCTCCCAGCACAGTGCTATAGACCCTTCCCAGCGACCATCCAGGACATCTTGGGCTGGAGACTTGTTTCACTCTGTGATTTAATGGATTCTATAGCTTTAGAATTTGTTTTTGGGCATTTGAAGGGGGAAGACAGGGCAATTGGGGTTAAGTGACTTGCTCAAGATCAGACAGCTAGTAAGTGTGTTAAATGTCTGAGACTGGATTTGAACTCAGGTCCTCCTAACTCTAGGGCCTGTGCTCTACACACTGTGTCACTTAGCTGCCCTCAGAATTTGTTTAGAGTCATTTTTTACAGGTGTTTGGAGGGATTTGAGGGAGAGCTCAAGCAAGTCCCTGCTTTTACTCTGCTACCTTGTCTCCACCCAGAACCCTCATTTTCTTTTTCCTTCTTCTTTCTTTTAATTCTGTACTTTCTGAGGTCAACCTTTAACTTTAGACATTATAACACTTGCAAAATATGAACCACATATGACCAATTCTTTGGCTTCTATGACTTATAACGTGCTACTTTATGAAGCAAATGGGTTTCTTTGTAAGCAATGTACTTGATATGCTATCTGCATTTCCATATGAAAATGGGATTATAGCTCAGAAGTACATGAAATAACATTGGGAAATCCTTTGATACCTGCGGTTTATTTTTAACATTGCAAATAAAATTTGTCTTGCTCCTTTGGTGAAGTTCCATCAGCTTCCCTGAAACAAAATGTGAAAAATTCTGGTAAGTTGTAATTTTATAAAGGCTTTTAAAATGTTTTTATTATTTATGTATTTTAAATTAGATTATGAATCTCTGAGAAGTAAAATAATATCAGATTAGTTTATTTTGCAAAGAGCTTTAATTTTCCAAATTAGAATGGAAATTGGAAGGGTTCCAACAGTTTTAAATGGCTCTCCATCATCCCAGGCCAAAGTCTTGATCACCTTTAAATTAAGTGCTTATAAAAATTGAAAGTGCTCTAGTAATTCTCAACTAGTATGTGCAGTGATGCCCAGAATCGTGATCACTTCCAAATTTTACTTTCAATAAATTTAAATTGCTTTGTGCAGTGCAGAGTAATTTAAAATTATTGAAGTGCTTTAAATCCCATACTGGAGTGCCCATAAAATTTGAAGCCCTCCAATAATTTTGAATCATTATATACACTTCAGAGTAATTTAAATCCATCAAATGCCTTGACTTTTTTGTTTTCCATTTCTTTAATTTGAAAGAATGACAAGCACCAATCCTAAATGGCATTTGTAGGCATGTGAAAAATGTAACTTACCTGATTTTCACCCTGTCTAAAAGCATTGGAAATATGACATAGAGAAACAGAATCCTTTTAACTTCATTTTTCAAAAGTAATATTTGCTATTATAGGGCTGGAAAAAAAAAACATAACAATTGTGAAAATGGATTAATTTCATGACTGTGATCCTTTCCAAATTGATCAATATTATCTTTCCCCGTTTTGTAGACCAGAGTATAGGGTTTTCAAGTCAGAAAATGATGCATTAATAATAAATGATAATCCTTACTTTACAGTAAGTGCTCTTTATAATATTTCCTACAGGAGGTAAAATTTAATTAAAAAACATTAACATAGAAAAAACCTATTATATGACATAAGGAAATAATTTCTCCTTTGCATGTAAATATCCTAGAACTAGGTATTCTGCCTGACAATCCTGAAGCAGTTGGCTTCCATAACTTCCTCCTTGTGAGTAAAGTAGACTTTCTGCAGAACCTTAGGCATAGCTTCTCTCTTTGAACTCAGGTAATTCACTCTAATTTTTCCTTATGTCTACTGTGCATCAGGCATTGTGCTAAAGGATGGAGATTAAAGCAACAACAATCAAAATGACTTCTCAGAAGACATTCACAGTCTAAAATAGAAAACAACATGGTAACACACACATATACTATATATATATATATATACATATATATATATACATGTACATGTATATATATGTGTATATATAGAGAGAGATATGTATCTATGTATAGATATCTGTATATTTATATCTCTATATCTATATATACACATAATTACTTCTCTCTTAAGGGGAATTAAGGGGGATCAAGAAAGGCATCTCCTAGAAAGTGGGATTTTAGCTGGGACTTGGAGAAAGCTAGGATTGTACAATAGTCTAATCATGAAGTGTTGAGGGCCTACACCATGGTGGTGTCAGCATCAGAGAGAAGAGGATTTGAGAGATATTAAGAAGGTAGAAAAGATAGACCTTCACAAATGATTGAATATGGGAGATGAGAAGTAAAGAGTTAATGATGACACCTAGGCATTGAGCTTGGGTGCCTAAGAAGGTGGAGGTACTCTGGACAGGGATAGGAAAATTAGGAAGAGGAGGTTTCCTTATAAGGAAAACAAAGAGTTAATTTTTGGACATGCTGAGTTTAAGACGTGTACAGGATATCCAGTTCAGGCTGTCCAAAGGTCAGTTGATTGATTCACATCTGGAGGAGTGCAGAGAGGTTAGGGCTAGACAAGTATTTTGAGAATTGTGAGCACAGAGAAACTAGTATTCAGGGGGCTAATGAAAAAACCACATGAAATAATATAGAAGGAGAAGAGAGAGGGCTCAGGAGAGAGCCCATGGGATAATCATAGTTAAGAGGAATAATTTGGATGAAGGTTAAGCGAAAAGACTAAGATGGAGGAACCAGATAGGTGAAAAGAGAATCAGGAGTACGTAATCACAAAAACCTAGAGAGAAGAGTATATCAAAGTGAAAGGGGTGATTGTCATTGTCAAAGATCACAAAGAGATGAAGGAGGAGAACCGAAAAAGGACCATTAGATTTTGCAATTAAGAGAACATTTTAGTTGAATAATAAGGCTTTGTAGAGAGTGAAGAGAGTCAGAGGGGTAGAAGTGAATGCATCTATTTTAGGTGAACTTCTCAAGTTTTTTAGCCACAAGTGGTAGGAGAGATATGAGATGATGACTAGTAGGGATAGATGGATCTTTTTTTTTTTTTGGAATATCAAGGCATGGGAATTTTTACTGGTAGTAAGGAAACAGCCAATAGACCATAAAATTAGTGAGAACGGGGGTGATAGGAACTACAATCTACTGGAGAGGACAGAATGGGAAGGGATTATTTGTGCATATAGAGGGACATGCCTTGGCGTGGAGAAGAACTAACTTATTATGTGAGATGGGTGAAGGAGCTGAGAGTGACAGAAACCATCTGGATGATGAGAGATGAAGAGGAGGATAGAAGAGGAGGTTCCTGTCAAAAGTCCTTGGTTTTTCTAGTGAGCTATGAGTCAGGGATCTCAGCTAACAGGATTGTGAGGAGGGATGAAAATTTTTGGAAAAAATAAAGGTGCCATAGAGTATAGAATAATGAATCAGCTGTGGAGATTTAAGAAGATTTTTTGCTATACTGAGGGTCCAGCTGAGAATATTTGATATAAATGTTGGTGTACTCAGCAGTTTCATGATTTTCTATACCTTTGTTCAAAAGCAAAAGGACAACAAAAGGCAACAAATAGAAGTAATTCAAGTCTGATGCTTGGCAGTGCGAAATGAATGAGAGACTAAGGGGACAAGGGATTCAAGAGAAAAAAAGGAGAGGTGAACTGGTTCACTAATGAGTCAACATATGGAAAAGGGTCAATATGTGAAAGTGTAGTCAGTGTAGGAATGATGGACTAGGGAAGAATTGAGGAATGAAGAGATGGGAGTGCTTGGTGAGCCCGAAGAACACAATTTGGGATTGCAAAGCAGAGGGAGAGATAGAATGACAACAGACTGATCAAATAAGAAAATTTCAGAGGTCATGAATATGGAAGTGAAAAACATTTGGGTGATAGCATGATCAAGAGTGACCATCTCGGTGTTTCTCTGAGGTAAGGTGGAAGAGTAGGCCATGGTTAAATGAGTAATTTGAGGAAGTGGATAATTAGGGTTTCGAGGGAATATCAATAATGTATGTGTTGAAGTCTCCAAGAGGGAGGGCATGTCTTGGTGACGAAAGACTGTGAACTTGTTGAGGAAAGAAATTGTCCAGGAGGTCAATAGGTAACAACTACCAGAATCTTAGTTGGGTGGTAAATATGTATTGAATGAAACTGAAAGGAAAGTGTTTACTGAGAGTAGAACAAGAACCAGAAGGAAAATTTCAACTCCCTCCCCACCCTTTTTGACCAGTGAGTCATGGGGTATGAAGAAAAGTGTAATCATTTCTAGAAGGGGTGGGACTGTGTCACCTCACCGAGAGGAAAATGACTTTCAGTGAGTGCAGGAATACAGAAGGGATAGGAAAAATAAAGCCTTTAAGATGTAAACAACTTTGTAAACTATGGAACTGACATCACTAAGAGGATACGGGAAGATATGGATAGCTTTACAGAGTAACATTGTTGGGTTGGGTTGATAGAGATAATAACAAGAAAGCAGGCAATGGGGGATAGTCAATAGAGTTTTGATAGGGATGGTGAGGTGTTTAGAATTAATGGGATGTAGAGAACATGAAGGTGTGGGAGTATGTTATTCATTGAAGAATGAATTCAAACAGATCATCAATATCCCTACAGTTCTGGGCTCAGGATAAAGTTCTCCCCTGACTTTAGACAGAAGCTATAAAGCTAGAAGGCTATGGGGGCAGGGTGGTTTTTTCCTGTGAAATTAAATTAAATTTCCACAAATTCAGTATTATTAGTTTGCTATTTTCTTCTTGTTGGAAAAACTGGAGTGGGCAGGGGCTGCTAAGTGGCCTAGTGGGTAGAGCACCTGCCCTGGAATCAGGAGGACCTGAGTTCAGATATGGCCTCAGATGCATGAAACAGGTCACCTACTAGATTTGTGATGCCAGGCAAGGCACTTAACCCTGATGGCCTCAAAAAAAAGGAAAAAGAAAAAAGAAAAACTAGGAATGTGTTTAGATTTGTCAAACCTTAGAATTTTAACAATGGAAGGAATTTAAATACCAGGTAATGCTTTGTTTTGAACTAAGCCTCTGATTCAATTGGCATATGGTTAGTGAGGACATTTCTCCCACCTCATAGCTTTTAAAGGCTACTGGGACAGGAAGAGATTAAATAACTTTCTCAGGGTCATATAGCCATGGCATATGGCATATCTTCTGAACCCAGATCTTCCTAACTCAGAATCCAGATCTTTATTCACTGCTTGCTGTATAGTCTATCTGTTTTTCTCTATCTCCTCACTGGTGAAGACTTCCTCAGTGTTCATCCATTTTATCTCAGAACAAAATTGTTTCTCAGGTGTTGTGAAAGTAATGTTTTGGGGACTCCATAAGAAGTTGTAATTTTATGTTGATTAAAGAGAAAGATATATCTGTGTTGAAATATTTTAAGTTACAAATCTAATATGGGTAATCTCTCTGGTCTTCTATTAGTTCATTCAAAATCAGGTGATCTGTGAAATTTGCTCCCTTGAGACTTAAAATTTTAAAATCATGTACTAGAAATAAGGAAATAAAAGTTATGAAAAGGTTCATTTTCAGTTCAATATAGGGAACAAGTTTCTAATACTTATCTTTAATAAAATAGGCTACTCAGGGGAAATAATGAGTTCCTCTTTATGGGTAGCATTCAAAGAGAGGCTAAATTATTATATGTTAAGGTTATTAAAGAAGATATTGCTTGGTAAGGATGGGTTTTCACTGAGAAACATACTATATGTCATATAGAAAGATTAAAATACTAAAGTTCAAAAAAGCTAAAGATATAGTATCAGAGATCCTGATTGTATGATGCAGAATTAGAACTAATTTAATAGTGCTTATTAACAAACCAGAAAAAGGCTCTATGAATTGAGCCCAAATGAAGAGAATTTTTTAAAAAGTTCAAATTTCTCCTTAATTTTTTTTGTTTTGTCTTTTTTTTGTCAGGTAGGTGCCCTGGACTTAAGAAAGGCTATTCTGAAGAACACCAGCTCTTCTAGGTGGTAACAGATTTAAAAAGGCTTTGAGGGAAGATTGTGGAATGGATTCACAGTACATTTTTGATAATTCTCAACTACTTTAAGTATAAACTCAGACTGGTAAAAGAGAAATAAAGTTTTTACTCAACACAACAATCAGTTACCATCAATAAGGCAAGTCATAAAGAGATTACAGTCCTCATCCTTGTAGACAAGACCTTTATTAATGAATCCACAGGTCTTGCAAGAATTAAAATAATGAAATAAGTTTGATTTTTATTCTAATTAAATATCCCATATATCATGGATCTTGTCCCTATTATTCTTGAAATTTCTTTATTGATAATCAACAATAACCTCCCAAAATGATTTTCTTAAAGTTCAGGTCCAACTATGTCAACCCTCTAATCAATAAATTTCCTTGACTTCCTCTCTTTTTCAGAATCAAATGCAAAATCTGTTTGACATTTAAACATTTAAAATCCATAGTCTTATTTTTTCATACCTTTCCCATCTTCTTGTATACTACTTCCTACCACATGCTTTTCAATCCAGTAACACTGGCCTCTTGGTTGTTCTGCAAGCAAGATGCTCCATCTCTCATCCACAGTGATTTGCTATGGCTGTTCCCATGTCCAGAATGCTGTCCATCCTCATTTCTACATACTTCCTTTCATTTCTTCCTTCCATTCCTCAACTCAAATCCCATAATATCCCATCTTCTATATGAAATCTTTCCTGGTTTCCTAGTTCTCTCTCTCTCTCTCTCTCTCTCTCTCTCTCTCTCCCCACCTTGAGGGCAGGGACTGTGTCTTTTTTCTTTTCGTATCCTTAGTGCTTAGCACATTTCCTGGCACATAATAGTGACTTAATAAATGTTTATTGACTGACTGACTAATCACCAAACCAATTAGCCTTTTTCAGTCTTCCTAACCATTCTGAAATATTTTATCTTTGGGTCAATGAACAATGAAATCATTGTTCTTTAAAATCCCTTTCTTCCTTGAATTACAGAGCACTTCACTCATACTTTTCCTTCTACTTCTCTGACCAGTCTATTTCTTTTTCTGGCTAGTCTCCTTTGTTTCCTAAGTGTAGTTATGGCTTAAGGTACTGCCATTTGTCAAATTCTTCTTTTCAATTGTTTTTTTTTTCTCCTTAATCTCCTTGCCAATTAGTTTCTGCCTGTCCATTTGAAGCAAAATTTTTCTAGTTCACAAGAGTAAAAGAAGACAAAGTTCCTCACTGTGAGATGAAAACATTTTGTCTTAATAAACTGGAATCAGGACCACTAGAAAAACTTATAGGCATGACTACTGAGCACAATAGGTGATATTTAAGAAATTATGGAAGATGGCAGAGATGTAGCTGGAGTATAATAAGCCAGTGAATTTTCAAGGAATTTCTGAAAAAATCTTTAAAAATTTTAAAGGGACAATGTCTAACTACATAGAAAAGACTAAGAAGGTCACTTAGAGCAAATGTAGTTTTCTAGCTTTCACTGAGACCTGACTCCATCCTGATAACAAGACAATCCTGGCCTCATTTCCAGTGCTTTTTGTACTTTCACTCATATCCCCTGAATCACAGTGGGTCCTGATAGAGAAGCTGTTGTAATCTGCTCCCTGCTGCCACTTCCCTCTACTACCGTAACACTCCTCCTTTGAAGTCAAGTCAATCTAAATTTACCTTCCATCTTCAGTGAATTCAGTGCCCAGCTCATAGTCTCTCTCCTCTGTACCCAATGTCAGCAAAAGGTCCCCTGTAATCTCTTTCTTACCAACCATCCTACCTCCTTACCATCTCTGTACTGAGAGTTCATAAAGCTGCTGCTGCTGCTACATTCACAACCACCTCCAAGGCCCACTGCTGGTACTGCTGCCATGATCTGGGCCAACTTTCACCCTGGTGTTATAGAACTTTCAGTTGTATTAGATTGGAAAAAAGTCTCACTGTGACATTTTCTTGCTTCTGCAGCTCCAAACATTTGATTTGAGGAGTTATTTTAAAGTTGTTTGGGTAATAATTCAGGTGTGTGGCTTCCTTTAATTGGTCATCTTGGCTCTGCCCCAATGCCCATTCAATGTTGAGAAAGTTCTCAGTGTTAGGACTTTTCCTCCATTACATTGAACCAAATTCCCCTTTTCTATAATTCTTACCCTTTGTACCTCTTTCTATCCACCTAAGTCATGAAGAATTAAGTCTAATTTGTTTTTCAAATGATAATCATTCAATGATGTCATGGCAGAAATGAGATAGCCCCTCCCTCCATATCTAAGTCTCCTTCATGATCACTAAGAGACCACTGAGAAAAGAAATGAAAGCAATGCGAGAAAATTGTGAAAGAGAATTAACAGCTTGATAAAAGAGATACAAAATATCAAAAAAATAACACTTTAAAAATGGTATTGGCCCAATGGTAAAAGAGGCACAAAATTTCATTGAAGAAAAGAAATCCTAAAATCAGAATTAGTTCAAAGTAGGGAAAAACAAATGCAAAACTCAAAGGAGAAAATAATTCCTTAAAAATGACAATTGAGTAACAGTAAGCTAATGGCTTCATGAGTCATCAAGAAACAATAAAACAAAATCATAAGAGTGAAAAAGGGGGAAAATGTGAAATATCTCAGAAAAAGAAATGAACTCACAAAAAAAGATCAAGAGAGATAATTTAAGAATTATCAGACTACATGAAAGCCATTTATAAAGAAAGATCCTAGAAATAATATTTCAAAAACTTATACAGAAAAACTTCCCCAATATCTTAGATTGAGAGGACAAACTTGAAAGAATCCAATGAAAACCTCTTGAAAGAGATCCCAAAGTGAAAACTCCCAGGAAAAGTATAGGAAATTCTATAGCTCCTATGCCAAAGAGAAAATACTTCAATCAACCAGAAAGAAACATCATGGTAGCAAAGTATTGAATGCAATGGAATACTATTGTGCAATAAGAAATGATGAATAGGCAAATTTCAGAAAAACCTGGAAATACTTTCATGAACTAATGCAAAGTGAAATGAGCAGAACTATTGTACACAGTATCAGCAATATTGTGCAATGATCCACTACAAATGACCCAGCTCTTCCCAGTAACGCAATGATCCAAGATAATTACAAAGCACTTATGATGAAAAATGCTTTCCACATCCAGACAAAGAACTGACGGCCTCTTAATACAGATCAAAGCATATGTTTTTCACTTGCTTTCTTTTTCTTTTCATCTGTTTCTTCTTTCACAACTGTGACTAATATGGAAATAGGTTTTACATAATTACACATATACAACATATATCAAATTGGTTACCATTTTAAGAAGAGGGGAGGGGAAAGAGGGAGAAAAACTTGAAATTCAAAATTTTGTAAAATGAATGCTAAAAATTGTGTTTACATATAATTGGCAAAGGATATGAATAGGCAGTTTTCAGATGAAGAAAGTAAAGCTATCTATAGTCATATGAAATAATGCTCTAAATCATTAATGATTAGAGAAACACAAATCAAAACAACTCTGAGTTACCACCTCATACCTATCTGTTTGGCTAACATGACAAAATAGGAAAATGATAAGTGCTTAAGATGTGGGAAAATTGGAACACTAATGCATTGTTGGTGGAGTTGTGAACTGACCCAGCCATTCTGGAGAGCAATTTGGAACTATGCCCAAAGGGCCATAAAACTGTGCATACCCAGTAGTATCACTTCTATAGGTCTGTATCCCAGAGAGATCAGAAAAAAGGTAAAAGGAGCTACACGTACAAAAATATAGCAGCTCTTGTTGTGGTGCTAAAGGATTGGAAATTGAGGAAATGCCCATCAATTTGGGAATGGCTGAACAAGTTGTGATATATGAATGTATTGGAAAACTGTTGTGCTATAAGAAATGATGAGCAGGCAGACTTCAGAAAACCCTGTAAAGGTTTATATGAACTAATGCTGACTGAAGTCAGGAGAACCAAGGGGACATTACACATAGTAATATCCACATTGTGTGATGATTAACTTTCATAGACTTGGCACTTCTCAAGAATGTGAGGATCTAAGACAA
This sequence comes from Trichosurus vulpecula, assembly GCF_011100635.1. Classification (NCBI taxonomy): domain Eukaryota; kingdom Metazoa; phylum Chordata; class Mammalia; order Diprotodontia; family Phalangeridae; genus Trichosurus; species Trichosurus vulpecula. Next base: position 319,247,413 of record NC_050573.1, on the reverse strand, counting down.
TTCCAAAAGTCTCATGAAGGAAAATTCTGTCTATGTCCAGAGAAAGAACTATGGATTCTGAATGCAAATCTAAGCATACTATTGGCTCTCTCTTTTTGTTGTTGTTGCTTTATTTTATTTCTTCTTTCTTATGATTCCTCCCATTGGTATAGGTTCTTCTTTTCAATATGATATTTTATGAAAAATGAAAAAAATAAAATTTAAAAATTAAAACATTTAATTGGTAAAAATACTACAGAAACATTTTATTAATTTAAAAAGCTCCACAAATTAATGTGGAACCAGAGTGAAGATCAGACAAGATTCAGCAATTTCTACTTTAAAAGGAGCAGAGGGTTTGGAATATGATATTTGGGAAAGCTAGGGAGCTAGGGTTATAAGCAAGAATTACCTACCTAGAAAAAACTAAGTGTAATCCTTCAGGTGGAAAATGGATTTTTAATGAAATAGAGGACTTTCAAGCTTTCTTAATGAACAGACTAGAGCTGAATAGATAATTTGCCATTAAAAAAAAAAACTCATGAGAAGCGTAAAAAGATAAAACATGAAAGAGTAATCATAAAGAATTCAGTAAATTTCAAATGTTTACATTCCTATCTGGGAAGATGAGAATGTAACTCCTGAGAACTTTATCATTAGTAGGATAAAGTGTGACTCATGGGTGTGAGTCAATTATATTGGGATGATCTCTAAATTAAAAAAAAAATCCTGAAGGGGAGGGATTCACAGGGAGGAAAGGAAAGGAAAAGGTAGAATGCAGAAAATTTTCTGACATAAAAAGAAGCACTCAATAAAGAATGTTTTTTTTTAACTTGAGGAGAAATTGGGAGGTGGGGGTGAAAGGTAATGTTTGAACCTCACTCATCAGAATTGACTCAAAGAGAGAAGACTATATATAGGGAGGGAAATGGGAGGAAAAGGGGATGAGACATAGGGATCAGGATGATAAAAGAGAAGGGCAGATTAAAGAAACAGTAACAAGCAACAGACTTTTGAGGAGACACAGTATAAAAAGAGAGAAGGAGAAATAGAAACAAATAGAATGAGGAGACAAACAATTAGTAAATATAACTAAATGTGGATGGGATGAGTTCATCCATAAAATGAAAGTGGAGAGCAGAATGAGCTAGAAACCAGAATCCAACCATATGTTGTTTAGAAGAGACACACTTGAAACAGAAAGACATACATAGTTAAAATAAAGGACTGGAACAGAATGCATTATGTTTCGACTAAAGTTAAAAAAAGGCAGTGGTAGCGATCATGATCTCAGACAAAACAAAAGTAAAATTAGACCTAATTAAAAGGCATAAGCAGGGAAATTATATTTTGCCCCAAGGTACCATAAACAATGAATTTTTAAAAATGGCAACTTTCTCTGATAAAGGCTCAATTTCTGAAATATATTGAGAACTGTCAAATTTAAAAAAAAATAACCATTCCACAATTCATAAGTGGCTAAAATATATGAATAGATAGTTTTCAGAAAAAGAACTAAAAATATGGTCATATAAAAATGGTCTAAATCACTGTTGATGAAACAAATGAAAAGTAAAACAACTCTAAGGTACACCTCATACCTACCAGAAAAAACAAATGCTGGAGGGGATAAGGGAAAACAGATTCATTAATAAGTTGTTAGTAGAGTAGTCAGACTGGGAAGAGAAGCCCCTCAGGGCTCCTGGCCAAAAGAGAAACAGTTACTATTTGGTATTTACATTCACTCTGTGGTAGGAAGGCAGGAACCTTTCCCAATCTATGAACTCCAAAGTGAATTGGGTTTAAGTCTTGGTTTTTGAGAAAGAAATCTAGCCAGTAAACCAGAAGTTAAGGAAGCAGCCTTCAGCCATTGAAATAGAGCTCAGAGAAAAGGCAGAGGCAGAGGCAGAGTTGGAGGCAGAGTCAATGTTCATTAAGGTGGCCATCCCTTGATTAATTTTTTAAAGTGGCCTATTCACTCACTCAAAGTGAGACCCTGAAAAGACCTTAGTCTGGCCATGCATCCTGGGCCATCTCCAGTCCTCCCGGTGAATATCAGGCCACTGGACCCAGATGGCTCTGGAGGAGAAAGTGAGGCTTGTGACCCTGCATAGCCCTCTCTCACCCAAATCAAAGTCAACAGCATGTCATGTCGTCATTTCCCTGATGTCATGGTCCTCTTCGATAGGACAAACACAACTGGAGTTGTAGACTGGTCCAACCAGTCAACAGGACAATTTGGTCCTATGCTAAAAAGCTATGAAACTGTGTATACTTTTTGACCCAGCAATACCACTACTAGGTCCCTACTGCAAAGAGATCAAAGAAAAAGAAAAGGACTTATATGTCCAAAAATATTTATAACAGCTCTTTTTGTGCTGGCAAAGAATCAGATTGCAGGTGTGTTTATCATTTGGAGAATGGCTGAACAAGTTGTAGCATATGATTATGATAGGGTACTATATTGCTTTGAGAAATGATGAGGGTGGTGGTTTCAGAAAAAACAGAACAAAATATGGCAATACCTATATTAAATGATTCAAAATGAAAAAATAAACTGGAAGATCATTGTGCACAGAAATAGCAATGTTGTAATGATCAGCTGTGAAAGACTTCTCTACTCTGATCTGTACAATAAAATTCAAAAGGAGTCGTGATGGGAAAATGGCATGTACCTCCAGAGATAGAAGTAATGAATCTGCAAATTTAAGTATAATTTTCTCACTTTTTTCCTTGCTTTGTGTGATGATACGGCTAATGTAGATATATGTTTTGCCTGGAAAACAAGCACAATCTATACATATAAATAAATTTCCCAGAGTGATCTCTCTATGTGCAAACAAAGAGGGTCAGAAAAGATTGAAAGGTGTATTTTCTGTTTAGTTTCCTTTCAAATAGGATTTTTTTACTCTTATGAGACAAGCTACTATTTAGAGGTCTTATATCACCGTATCTTCTGACAGAGTTGATGGACTCAAAATACTGAATGATATACATTTTGAAGAATTTGTTTTGCTTGAGTATGCATACATTACAATTGTTTTTTTTTTTAATTTTGGGGAGGTGGGGTGGGAGATGGAAATAAATGATTTTCTATTAAATATTTAAATTTTAAAACAAAATTAAAATTAACTAATGGGCATCATCAAGGGGTAGTGAATTCCTCATCTTTTGAGGCCTTCAAAAAGATACCAGATCTTATACTTCTTGGTCAGATTTTAGATGTAATTAAAAATTTGGTTATAGTTAAAAGCAGTTTGATTAAATAGCTAAGATTTCTTCTAATAATAAAATAGTAATTTTAGCCCCTTTTCTCCCTTTCCTTCCACTCTTGCCCCTTTCCCTTCCCCTCCCTCCCCCTCCCTTCCCCCCTTCCTTTCCCCTTTCTTCGCCATCCCATCCTTCCCTCCATCCTTTCTCCTACCTCCCTTCCCCGGCCTAGACGATGCCGTGGTGGAGACAGCGGAGGAGGCCACGGAGCCCGCCGAGGCGGACATCACGGGGCTGTGCCAGGACATGTTCTCCAAAATGGCCACGTACCTGACGGGCGAGCTCACAGCTACCAGTGAAGACTATAAACTTCTGGAAAATATGAACAAACTGACTAGCTTGAAGTATCTAGAAATGAAAGATATTGCAGTAAACATAAGTAGAAACCTAAAGGACTTAAACCAGAAATATGCAGCACTTCAGCCTTATCTGGATCAGATCACTCTAATTGAGGAGCAAGTAGCAGCTCTTGAGCAGGCAGCTTACAAATTGGATGCATATTCAAAGAAACTAGAAGCAAAGTACAAGAAGTTAGAGAGGCGATGAAAGAATTCTTTAGCTCAGACTTTTAACTACAAGAATATTTTATAAGAGCTGAAATAAGTGGGATGGAACTTATCACTATGCTTCAATTCCTAAAAAGCTGTGCTGCTGATCCAAGGAGAATCCCAGCCCCCACCTCTGGTTGGATGTGTAATTCTGGCCACCCCCACCCCCGCCGTGTTTTCCTAAACCTGTACCCCCCCAACCTCATCTTAATCACGTGCTTCGTTGTGTGCCCTGGACCAAGGCTCAAAAATCAGGATCAACCCCGTCTAGAGCAGACACAGAGGAGAGACTCTGGTCTCCCTGTCTCTTCCCTCCCTCCCCTCTAGGCCCTCCCACACCCACCCCTTTCACAACCTGTTTTTGAACTTAAATAATAAATGCCAACATATGACCCTGAAAAAAAAAAAAAAAATAGTAATTTTAAATTATACCAAAACGTTCTTAATTTTTTAAAACGTAAACTGGAGGTATACAACAACAACAATAATAACAATAACAACACCACAAAACTAACTCTTGATGGACTAGGTGAATACCACTGTCATATTAAATGAAACATAAACAGGGCCCAGTTCTCAAATAATTTCTTGGGTGTAAAGGCCAAGCAATATACACATTTCTGGGAGGCATCCTTTGTTATATTTGCACAGATGCTGGGCCATCAGGTAAGAATAGGAACTAAAGCCTTTTTGTCTGATTAAATTATGATTGAAATTGTTGTGCTATAAAAAGAAGTCAATACTATAATATTCCCATACAAGTTATACAAATTATACATTTTATTAAGAACAATGAATTCAATTTTGAAGGTTGAAATTCGCTTGTCAAATGATGAAGCCTAAGCATATGCATTTGCTACTCTGTGCTAAAATGTTTTGGTAGTGAAGTCAAAAAATTTTGAAAAAAAAAGATCATTTGATTTATGACATTAAATTGAAATATTTTTAAATAAAATGATTTTGATTTGACTAAATATTTTCATTGCAACAATGAATTTCAGAGCTTGATTCTCTGATTCTTTTTTTTTCATTTATAAGTAATTAAATTTGAATCTCTAGGACACCAGGACAAGTGTTCTCAATTTGTATAATAATAGACACTTTCAATACAAATGTAATAATTTTATCAAAAATTATAACTCATAGGAATTTCAACATTTCCATATTTTCATACTCAATAGATTTGCATATTAGAATCATCACATTCATTTTTGTTTCATACTTGGAAGTATTTTTCTCAAATCATTGATGACTTCTATCAGAAGGCAGCTAACATTTGTGAGATTTTGTGACTGTTAATCTATTTGCAACCTACCAAAACAATTTAGACATCCATATTAAAAATAACAACTTACAAAATCATCTTCAGATGTAGAGTTAAAATAGATACTTCCTCTTCTTGAATATTGTCTTTGGCAAATTTGGTGGTGGTTGGGAGAGAGGTAGTTCACTGTGAAGATATTCATCTTGCCACAGAAAAGAATATTAAGTAACATTTTTTTAGAGGAGTAAAATGCCCGAAATATTGAAGCCATCTCCTAATTCTTCCCTCCTTTTAGAATCTTCCTCCAATGCATCTCATTATACATATTGTTGTTAGATTAATCTGCCTAAATTTTAGTTGAGTTAATTTTATTTCCCAACTCAAAAACTTTCAATGGCTCCCCATTGCCTTCTAAATTAACTCAGATTCCCATTAAATGTATTCCATTAGGAGAGTTTTATCTACCTATCCAGAGTTAACCCCTTACATATAACTTATCTTCTTACCAAAGAGGATTGCTCCTCATATTTAGTTAAATTTCCTGCCTCTATAACTGTGTTGATAGCATTCATCCATCTGGAATTCCCTTCCTTTCACCTCTGTCTATATTCTAACTATACTCCAAGAATGATTTCAACTATCACATCCTCCATGCAATCTTCCTTGATGCCATTCAAGCAGTTCTGGTTTCTTCCTATTAAACCCCGTAACACTTTATGATTTCTCATGTGGCACTTACCATATACTGCCCTATGTCACTGCCATTAACATGCATGTCTTAACCCCAATTCTCTACTTCCACTTAATTAAACATTGCTCCAAGTCAGGATCCTTGTTTTATTCAAATGTAGATATAGGTAGCACCTACATCAATAAATGCAGCAGAAATTAAAAATAAATTTAAGAAATGAATAAATAACAATTTTTATCATTTTAGGAAATTTATGAACATAATAGTCATACTAATTACTAGGGCAATAACATACTCAAAGAAAATCTATTACATGAAAATTAAAATTGTGCAGAATTGAATTAATCATTTTTCCCCTTGTAGACCCCCCAAATTAAGGAATACAATAAGGAAAGTCCCAGATAGAAAATCTGTATGGTGAGTTCCCACAGATGCAAAGGCCTAATATTTATCCCCAGACTGTGTCCTAACTGAAAACTCATAAAAAGCCTCTGAGGTTCACTTTCTGAACTGCAACAGTGCTGGAAATCAGGACCTCCAAACAAGGCTTTCTCTCATCTTCTGAGATCAAGATGTGACCCTGAAATTTACTGGAGGCCTTTGGCTTGAGTTCCCATTATGTGTGCCTCCTCAATATAAATTACTAGGTAATATCTCCTCAATATCATAAATATGTAATTAATATCAATTGACTTTTTAAAATTAGCTATTAGCTGATAAAATAAACAGGAACAGAATTAAACAATTATCTTCCCCTTTCCTCCAAATCAGTGAAACATTTTCCTCTAGGTGACTTTGGCCCCTGAGGGGAATGGATTCAAATTTAAAGCAGTTGCTATACAGCATTGACTCCTACCAAGTTTACTTCCAATTTCAACTTCACTAATAGACACAGCCATTCACTGCTTCTAAGACACAACATCCTAGCTGCTGGGATATTTCATCATTGGGGTGGATCCAATTTGCTCCTTGGGATTTCACTGACATCTTTCCCAAATTCAAACGTGCTTATAAAAGTCTCTTCCAAGAATTCCTGTCACTGAATCTCTTCTGACAATTCCAATCTTTGAAAGTCACAAGATCATTCTATTTCAAAAACTCATTCAACTAAGAACAGAAAATAAATGACATAACTAAGATAGGAGCAGCACAGCCATCATGTGGCATTAAAGTCACAACATAATCAGTTAGTCGAATTGCTCAAAGGCAGGTCAAGCCAATATAATAAAAATGAAAATTCTGCCTAAAATAATTTACTTATTCAGTGTCATACCAATCAAACCACTACTACTACACCTACTACACCTACTACTACTACTACTACTACTACTACACACACACACACACACACACACACACACACACACACGCACACAAACATATGTATACACCTACTCACACATGTGTGTATAAATTTAATAAAGCAGAAAATAATAGCAAAATTGATCTGGAAAAAAAAAACAAAAGTTCAAATATTAAGATAATCAGTGAGAAAGGAACTGTGAAGGCAGGTGGCCTAACTCTACCAGATCTCCAAGTATATTACAAAGTGATGATCATTAAAACAATCTGGTACTATCTAAGAAATTAAGTGGTGGTTCAGTGGAAGATTAGGTACATAATACACAAAAATAAATTACCACAGTAATGTACCATTTGATAAACACAAATATCCAATCTTTTGGCACAAGAGCTCACTACTTAACAAAAGGTACTGGGAAAACTGGAAAGCAATTTGGCAGAAACTAGGAATAAACAAACCAGCATCCCATACTGTATACCAAGATAAAGTAAAAGTGATTTACAATTTAGACATAAAGGGTGATGCCATAAGCAAATTAGGTAATCATAGAACCTATGGATCTAAGGATAAGGGAAGAAGTTTATGACCAAACAAGACATAGTGAATATTACAGGATATAAAATGGAAAATGTTGATTAAATTAAATTTAAATCTTTTTGCACAAACAATAGTACAATCAAAATTAGAAGGAAAGCAGAAAACTGGGGAGAAATTTCTATAGCAAATTTCTATTATAAAGTCCTCATTTCTCAAATATAAAGAGAACTGAGTCAAATTAATTATATGTCATTCCTCATTTGTTAAGTGGCCAAAGGCAGTTTTCAAACAAAGAAATAAAAGCTATCTGGTGTCATATTTAAAAAAATATTTTAAATCACAATTGATTAGAGAAATTCAAATTTCAACAACTCTGAGGTACCACTTCACAGCTATGAGATTGGCTAATATGACAGAAAAGGAAAATGATGATTGTTGGAGGACATGTGGCAAAACTGGAATACCAATACATTTTTGGTGGAGTTGTGAACTAATCCAACCATTTTGGTTGGATTTTAGCTACATCCAAAGTGCTATAAAATAGTGCATACCCTTTGATCCAGAAATACCACTAAGAGACTTTAAAGAAAGAAAAAAAAAGAAAAGAAAGGACCTATATATAGAAACTATTTAGAGTAGCTCTTTTTGTGGTGGCACGAGAACTGGAAATTGAAGGGAATTCTCATTAATGGGATAATGGCTGAACAAGTTGTATATGACGGTAATGGAATACTACTGTACTATAAGAAATGATGAGCAGGATACTTTCAGGAAAAAGAAACTAGAAAAACTTAAATGAACCATTTCAAAGCAAAGTAAGCAGAATCTGGAGAACATTGTACACAATAGCAGCAATATTGTATAATGACCAGTTGTGAATGACTTAGCTATTCTTAGCAATACAATGATCTAAGACAATTCCAAAAGACTTATGATGAATAATCCTATCCACCTCCAAAAATTACTGATAGAGTCTGAATGAAGATTGAAGTACACATTTTTTGCCCTTTACTTTCTTAATTTTCTTGTTTGTATGTTTTGTTTTTTGGGGCTGTGTTTTCTTTTGCAACATGACTAATGTGAAAATGTGTTTTGCATTACTGCACATTTATAACCTGTAGTAAATTGCTTATCTTTTCAAGGATGGGGGGAAAGGAGTGAGGTAGGAGAATTTTGAGGCATTCTTAAATGAATGTTCAAAAATTATTTTTATATCTAATTGGAAAAAAATTTCCTAGAAAAAGAATACATTACAACCTCTTTGAGTCTTTTTTTTTAAATTCACCTTAAACATCCCTAGTTCCTTCATGTGAACATCATTAGGCAGTGACTTAAGGCTCTTCACTATTATATTTGCCCCCTTTCCAGATGCTTTCCACCTGATTAATACACCACACCCTAGTCTGACCAGAACAGCGGAAAACAAGACAATTACTTCCTTATTCCTAAAGCTAATCATTCTAGGATTCCCCTGTTTCCTATCTGTAGAAACAGGAAGTTGGAGCAAATAGTTTCCATGGCCCCTTTTTAATAGTAGCTTTTTTCCAATTGAGCTAAGAAGAGTGAAGATAAAAAAAAAAAAACAATCTCATTCCTAACTTCTCTTATTTTATCACTCTCACTTGTTGAGGCATGCCATACTTGTGCCTCAGTTTCCATTGATGATCTATTAAAGTTTACTACTACTACTACTACTACTACTACTACTACAGCCAGCTAATATTTATATAGAGCATACTATGTTCAAGGCACTATGAAATGCACCTTGCAAATATTATTTCATTTGATCCCCACAACAACTTTTATCCACATTTTACAAGTGATGAAATTGAGGCAAATAGAGCTTAAGTGATTTGCCCAAAGTCACATGTCTGGTAAGTGTCTAAAGTTGAATATTAAGTCAGATCTTCCTGACCACAGTCCCAACTCCCACATTTCATTACATTTTTCATTGCTTCTGCCCCCAAATCATTTGGCAACTGTACTTGACCAGTCATTCCCTGTCTTTTGGCCATCTTATCCAACTAAGGGGATTTAAAGGATTCTATACAGAAAATCCATGCTAATGAGTGAATGATTAGGTTTTTGTTTGTTTTTCAGTGAAGAGGTGTTCTGATAGCTGTCAAAAAATGTCAAGTGGGTCCTGTGTCAATGAATGATTAGAAGATTTATTTGGAAGCAATTATTGTTTTTAGTGACCTTTATTTGACACTGAGCAGCTGTAACTGAATAAATAGAGAATGAAGGAAAAGTAAAGAGGAGAATTGTTAAAGTCATTCCTTTTTTAAAATTCCTTTGAGTAGGAGAAGCACTACCACAATCACATTTCAGAATACTTCTTCTTGTACTCTAAGGGCTGTAGTTCAGTCAAGTACAGGATTTAATATGTGCTTTATTGTGCTTAACCCAGAATCAACCCATTTTGTAAAAGGCTCTCCTAGCTGTTCCAAGGTTCAGAAATGGTTCTGGAGGTTCAAATGCACACTCACTAGACTTGGAAATTACTCTGGAAGTCCATACCAATTGACCTTTCCTTTTCACATATACTCTTGGTTTCCCTACATATACAAATACATACATATCTAACCCATTCAACTGTATAGAATTACACAGCTCAAAGGCTATCATATGCTCTTTCACACTTTTTCAGTTCTTTTTGAATGCCAGTACTGCATGTGAACAGTCAATGTGCTATCATGACAAGTATACAATAATCAGTCAAGGAGTCAGCATCCTAAGCCTATACTGTCACTGTAGGATGGGCAGTGTCTTCATTGTTTGCAAGCCATTTTCAGCCTTAGGGAAGCCATTTTTTTAATTGTCTCATGACTCTTGATTAAAAGAAACAGGAAGGTATAAGATGTATGCAAACAGAATTCAATAAGTTGTTGATAATTATTTACAGGTAAGAAATTCTTTAAAAGTAACTTCCAAGGACATGTATAACCAGGAGAAGAGGACTTTTAGTCATGTAGTAAGAGAGATTCTATTAAGGCAGACTAAGTATTGCAATATTGTTCACAAAACATTAAAAGTCCCAGAGGAAGACCTCTAGAACATTGGGTAGCATCACATGGAGGATTAATGAAATGACATGGACAAGAAATATAACCTATCTTTCCAGACACATTAGAAATTATTCTTCCTCTGATATTCTATAATCAAACCAAGTGATTTTCCTTACACATGGAATTGCACCTGCTATTTGTATGATTTTCATTTGTTCTCAACCAGCATGAAATGCTCTCTATTTGCAGTTGTCTCATAGAATCATTTTTTTCTACATGAACCTTCCCTCCTCACCACAAATCTAAGTTCCTTTCTTTCCTCAATATTTTATATCTCACTTGTATTTATTTGAATGTTGCAGGTGCACAAGGTGGTTACTCACTTTGTAGCACCTCACATCACTTGTACAAGTAAGTAGGTACCTGTTCACCCTTTGGATTGGCTCACTTACTCCAGTATTTCTACCATTGGAATGTAAGGTTCTTGAGAAAAAACCTTGGAATATAGTAGTTGCTTAACAAATATCTATGTGTTAAGTAATTGAATTAGAAGTTATGCATGGGATGCACTGGTATAAATAGCCACAGCAATACACTCCATTGTAATGTTGAACTACAATTATATATGTACAGTGCCTTGTAGTCTTCAAAGTTATTTTCTTCCCATAACCTTGCAAAGAAGATTGTAAAGTAATATTATCCTCATTTTAGAAATGAGAAAACTTAGAATCAGAGAAGTTAAATTATTTTTTCATTATCATCAAATAATACATTATAAAGCCTGGCAATGAAGCTAGGCTCTTCATAGAATTCTCAATGAAACATATCTCCCATTTCATTATGAAATACAAGGGAAACATTTCTAAATTTACAGTTTACTCACTCTTACAGAAGCTGATTTTTCAGACTCTCATCTATTCTCTAAAGTGAGGAACAGCACTAATTTCAAATATTAGCAAGAGTATATAAAGGCTTCCAGAGTTCTTCACAGAATAATCATAAGACAATATGTGTGTATGTGTATATTTATGCCTGTATGTATGCACATATACGCATATGCATATATACACAGACATGTGTGTGTGTTTGTGTGTGTGTGTGTGTGTGTGTGTGTGTGTAAAATCTAGAATTCCTTCAGCGAGGGAAACCTGTACCTCCCCTATAACCACAGGGTATACTTTTTACACCAAAGGAAGAGGCCAAAGAGCTCAAGACTGATTATAGGTAGTAGTTTAATCAATTTGGGTTATTTACATTTGGGGTAGTATGATGAATCCCTGCTAAGATATTAATCATTCTTGGCCTGGGGCAGCAGCCAGAGAAGTCAGTGAATGCCCATTCCAGAACCCCAAAATCCTTGTGGTAATTATAGAAAACAGACAAAGGCAGGAAGAAGTAGACAGTGTATCATTATTGATTGGTGGATATTTTTTACTTCTGCTTAGTAATGAGCTTGGAAGTTAAGCCAAAGTTATACCCAAACAGAAGTACGTGTATGGATCATGTACCACTCACACATGGGTCACAGTATTCATATTATGGCTTTCTCAGCCATAGTATCTTAAGTTTTGACTCTGTTTAAAATACAATTTAAATATGTCACCATTCACAAAATTTAAGTGTTTTTTATGGTTTATCACTTATTGATGTATTTTTGGGCTTTTCCCCTATATGAACCTTATAGTGTGTGTGCATGTATGCATGTATGTATGTGTATATATACATGTAAATATATGTACATATATGTGTATATTGATATTTATATAGATATTTTACTTGTTAGGAATTGGCATGATTATTTTTGAAAAAATAAAAGGAACCTAATTTGAACTTGTCTGGTTCTAACAAAGATTTTCTGTTGTTATGTCTCAAGGGAATCATATATTATTATCTCCAAAGGAAATTCTACTTGATTGGAGGGTAAAAAATCAGATTACATGACAATAGCAACATCAATATAATAAATGTTCAGTGTTTCTTAACTTCTCATTAAACTCTTGAATTGAAACCCAGATCCCTGAATTAAACAAGGGAATAAAATAACTTCAGTAAAAGGATAAAGGATGTAATTTAAGTCTTGAAAATGTTTGTAAGACGATGATGGGAAGAGACAACAATAGGTGACTAATACCATATACCAGGAACATAGGGATATTAAAATATTCCCTTCTTTCCAGTGCCTTATGGTAAATTACCTGATTTACTCACTCACAGTGTCATTCCAGGAAACATCACCTTTAAAAATGAATATTCCCAGGATTATTGTTATGGTGCCAGCAAGTCAATTTTTCCCCATCCCGTAACATGATTCCCAGAAGAACTATCCTCACAAACAAATGGCTCACCCATTGCTCACAAAGCATATTTTATTAATTCTTCATAGGGAAAGAAGAAGTATAGTATTCCTCATCTAATAGTCCTTACTATATACCTCTGAGTATATACCTTTATACCTCCGGAAAGGGTACACATTTTCCTTTTTCTGCCCCCATTGCTTTATTCTATCTTCTAGCACTAGAAACAGCTTACGAGTACGGGGCAATGCTGGCTTACAATTGGAAATATCCTGGTGCTGCAGCTTGTGCCTCTCAAAACAGGAAATTATTACAACTCGTCAACTACACAGTTTTTGTTTCTGTTTTTGTTTTTTGGCTCAGAATAGCCATAAGAATGTCCCTGCATCAAGGCAGCTTCATTCAGAATCTTTAGAAAAGATTAGCAATTTAGAGATGGAAAAGGTATGTCATTAATGGGAGAAAGGAAAATAGGGAGGTCACAAAAAGGAAAAGAGAAAAAAGGGTCAAATTTACATTTTAATAGTATACGACATTGTACCTTATTAGAGGCATTGACTGTAATGAAAACAAGAGCAAGAACAGCAAAAAAACATTAGACTTGGAAAGAGAAGACCTGGGCCTAAATATTGGCACTGACACATAGTAGCTCATGTTCAACATTTGTAAAATGGGGATTTAAAAACAATGACAGAAAACAGCTTGGCACTAGCCCACAGTAGCCATGTGATGGCTTATGTTTAATAGCTAGCTCTAAATGTACATAAGCATATATTTGCATGTGTGTGTATATACGTATACACACACACACACACACACACACACATATATATATATATATATAAAATATAGGGAAGAGAGAGAACATATTTTTAAATTTCATTAGCATTATTAACATTTTCTCTATCAATTTCTTAAGGCCTGACAATCAGCAAAACCATCAAGTCCTGTTTTTTAACTTTTACCAATTTACCAAGTTGTAAAAACTCATACCGAAAATTTAACAATCTGTTCTGGAAGGCTGGCCTGAGCTGGCTCTAGCACAATTCTGCCTCACAAACTGGTTTTGAGGAAAGTTCTTGGTAAACATTACAGCATCTTAAAAATGGCACCTTTTTGTTTAATTTCAGGTTTCCAAATGTTTCATAATTCAATTATTCAGAAAAATTTTACCATCTCTTTTTGATTTGCCAGTGCTGTCTTGGACCTGATTAGAAGTCATTGTTCTCCACCAATCTGAGGTGCAGACAGTATTCTGCCCCATGCTAAAGCTGGGTTTCTGGGAACTTAAGTTAGGAATCTGTTATATTACAATAATGAAGTTGTTGTGAAGCAACGTTGTCTGGGGCAGGCTTGCATGTTTGTGTCATCAATAAATGGGGAAAAAAATGAAATAGCTCAAGTGGCAAGTGCTCAACATAATTAGAGACTTTAAGTGTTGAAACCAAGCCACTCACAGTCATCACTGATGCCTTTTTTTTTCCACCCACATCATCAAGGACATTAGCAAAACACCTTGATAATGCAAGACCTGAAATAGCCATGGAAATAAGCTTTGGCTTAATTGATTGTACGACATGAGAAACACTGGCATAGGACCACTCAGCATGGTATGCCTTTGTTGGAAAAAGTGTGCTCTATTAGCAAAGCAGAATTGAAGTAGATCAAAAGAAGTGAGATGCACAAATTTAGAGAATCCTCCCCAAAGTTCACATGGACGATTTGTGCCTAATCTGTGGTAGAACATTCTGAGCTCATATTAGTCTGATCAGTCACAGTTGGACACACTGTAACTTGACTTGAGCATAGTGATGTCATTTCTGTCCTCTAGAATGAAAGACAATAACCAACCAATCAAGCTTCAAGCCAGGTTACTGAATCATGATAGCCTGTTTGTTTATATTCTGGCTTTTGTCTCCATGAGAATCAGTTCTGAAAGGCTTTTGAAATACCTTTTCTGTCCTGTTGATACAGGTGCCAATAGATACAAGTTAGGATATAGGTGATTAAGAGCAGAATGAGGTGGAGTTAGAAGGGCCACAGGATAGTTTAGGGGAAAAGATACTATGTTTCAAACCTGTGCCTTCTATTTACTAGCTGACTGACTTTGCAATAGTTACTCTTTTTAAATTTGGTTTTCTCATCTATAAATAACAGACATTTTGAACCCCAAGAGACCAATATAGTTCTGCAGGTATCCTACGTAAAGGTGGATAGGACAAAGATTCATTTAGAAGCTTATTGAGTCTCAAAAATTATTTGCAGGGTTGATGTGAGAAAATTCAATTAAAAAAAACATATTGATCACCTACTATATTCATGGCGCTATCCTATAGGCTAGGGATAGAAGATACAGATGAAACAAACCCTCTTCTTAAAGAATTTGAAATCTAATGGGGGTGGAGACAGAAACATATACCATGAGAGAGTAACATAAAGTAAAGATATCATTTATAAAGGAGGTCTTTATGTAAGTTTGATCACAGTCTACACACACACTCACACACACACACACATACATTATATATACTTTACTAGTTAATGTATAATGTGTTAATGCATAACGTATTACTCACTCTTAAGCTTCCAAACAGAAGTTGTTAGCATTTGTGTGTGTGATGGTCACCTTTGATTGTTTGGTAAAGCCTATCCTTCTTAGAATAATGTTGTAAATTCATGAAACAAACAAAAAAAAACATGATTTCAACAAATCAAATATATAGAAATATAGTTCTTTTTTAAGAAAGTTAATGAACTACCTTCCCTCTTCTCTCCCTCTCCTCCCCCCTTCCTGCATCAAGAATCCTTGCTTCATATTAACCTAAAATATCTGTGGAGCATGATTGCTATGTAGACTATGTTAAGATTGGAAAAAGCAAAATCCCCCTTTCAGATATTAAAAAGAAGTAATTTTTTTTTTGTTAACAAAGCATGTTCAAAATTGACTAGTAGGTGAACAACTCCTGGCGTGATATCACAGAAAACGTCCATAAATACAATCTGAGATGATTATGCAGTAAAATATGGTTAAGGTTAAGAAAGGGCTTTGGCAAAATAAAGATCATTTGTACCTAGAAAGCAATTTCAGTTGAATGCTTGGGTCAGAAGCAAAATTGCAGAAATTTAAAAATATAGTGAGTAAAAAAAGTGGAGGCACCAAATGTAGACTGCCTTCTCAAGAAGTTATGCCATGAAAGAGAATACCAAAGAGAAGAAGGTAACTAACATTGTCAAAGTAAAAGGCTACAGAATGGTTAAGAAAGATAAAATACCATATTTCACCACATAATCATCGCCCCACATAATCGTCACACTCTGTTTTTTTTTTTTTGTTCCAAAACTTGGTTTTTAACCTGTTATTGTATAATTGTCACATGGTATAATTCTGTTCCTCACACTGTTTAAAAGGTAAACAGAGCATCAATGTACTCAGAAGTGGCATATGGATACACATTTTTTGCATCATGAGCAGCTGGCCTAGAATTCTCAATGCACTTACATTGGTTTGCTTAGAGTGCTGCAGTACTAATGGTATTGTCATTCAATCCAATGCAGAGCCATTGGCCCAAGGGGAGTGGATGGGCAGGTGAAGCTGCAATGAGTAAGGCATGTGACATGGTAAGACTTGCATCTTCCCATGATAGCTAAATTGTACACTTTGTCTGCCAGGGATACAGTTTAGTAACAAATGATTTTTAAGTAATACCAGAACAATTTTTAAAAGCTTCACATAATGGTTGCATTCCATTTCTTAACAAAAAAAAAGTCATACAATCTGAGATGATTATGCAGTAAAATATGGTTAAGGTTAAGAAAGGGCTTTGGCAAAATAAAGATCATTTGTACCTAGAAAGCAATTTCAGTTGAATGCTTGGGTCAGAAGCAAAATTGCAGAAATTTAAAAAGATAGTGAGTAAAAAAAGTGGAGGCACCAAATGTAGACTGCCTTCTCAAGAAGTTATGCCATGAAAGAGAAGAGAAATATGGCTATAACTCTCAAATGAATGACATTAGAAGATAGAAAATATAGCTATTCTACAATAAGATATAGGACAACTCCTTTGTGAAAAAGGAGAAAACAATAGGTGAAGGGGTTACCATTTGTTTATGAAATAAAAGCTACAAAAAGATCAAGTAGGCAGATTAATAGTGAAAAAAAAGCAAATTCACCTATCGTATAGCCACTACCTGCATTTCCAGGGTAACAATGAAAACTGTCTGTTTAATATTCAGTGACAAAAAGCAATGATGGAAGGTACCCTGATTTTTTTTTTTCTTTTCTCTTCTTCCTCTAGAAATGGCTACAAGTTTCTTATGGTCTCTCATAATTTAGGTACAAATCTTTTTGATAATATTTATTTTGATAGAACCTATAAATCAAGTACATATAGATGCTTCTCTTCAAAATCCCCTATTCCATTAACTCCCTCCAGACTTAGGTGCACAAAATTCAGGCAAAATAGGTCTTAATTTCTGCAGTACATAATTGTTTGTTTAGCCTTGCTTCATTTTCAGCCAGTCTATTTTTTAAAAAAATTAATCTTTCGATGGTTATCAAAGGGATAATCAATCCATGTTTTATATACCTATGCTTAATATCTTAACACACACAAATACATACATACATACATACATACATACATATATGTATATAATTACATGTATATTTTTTATACTGAGAGTGCTGTATCTGGACTACTTTCTTTTTCTTACTATCATTTATTGAGATATGGTAAGTACTGGTTCCCTTGCCTATACAAGAGATTTTATTTCAGCATGAATCAAAACCATTAATTCTCAATAGTATTTAATTATTGTTGAACACATTTATCTTCACAGCAACTGTCATTTAAATGAGTTTGCCAAGCAGCTTGTTTATGTAAACATTTCAGGCCCTTTCAGTTTCTAATTGATGCTCTCTCTTGTGTTCACCACTCCCATAGATTTATCATTATCAGCATTATTTAATCAGCTGAACTATTCATACTGACTGAAAAGAGGATAGTCAATACTTTCTTTGCAATATTTCACAGCTCTGTCCTTTCCTTTCCTTTCCACTGTCATCACCCTAATTCAACTCTTATTAACATCCTCAGATTATTACAATGGCTTCTCCATAGAACTCTCCATTTCCAATCTTTCTTGTTCTAAGGAAATCCTACATAGCACTTTCAGATTCATTTTCCTAAATCTCTGCTTTGATCACATCATCTGCCTGCACGGCAAAAATTTTTTCTCATTACTACCAAAAGGATAAAGAATGTATTCCTTATCCTGATATTTGATAATTTTCATGATCTGTCTCTGATTTATCTTGTACCTCCTGCTACTTATCTGCAAAAGATCTCTACCCAAGTCATTTAAACTTTTTATTTCCTCATTTCTTTAGCTTTGTGCGTGCCATTCCTTTTACTTAAAATTTAGTTGCATCTTCTCTCTATCAATACAAATTCCACCAATCCTTCCTGAGTAATTTTAAATTCCTTCCCTATGTGTTAAGACTTTCTGAAGCACCTCAGATGGAAATCCCATCAAAAGGGACATCAAAAGTCCTTTGGCTCATGCTGACTGAAGTGCTCATTTGGTATGTCATTTTACTCTGTGAAGTAGTTATTTTTTAAATTTTATTTCTCTAACTTGCAGGGGATAGAATATCATAACACAAATAAAAATGGAGTCACAATCAAGAACCCTGGGTTTTAGTCCTTGTTTGGATATTTATTATTTTACTTTGGACAAGTCACATAACCTCTGCCATTCTCATCTGCTTCACCTATAAAAGCACGATTAAAAAAAATTGCGTTTCATGTAGCATGGGCAGTGGGAAAACCACTTTGTTTACCTTAGAGTATTGCAAAAATGGAAGTTAATATTGTTATTAGATTATAAATTCTCTAAGAAAAGAAATTTTATTTTATACTTTTTCTATTTCCTCAGCACCCAACAATCATACACACATAGAGATTAAAATATAAGAAAATGTTAATTGATTTATCAAAACTGAATGAAGATTTCAGTGCCATACTCAATCCTTTAGACTGTGTCTTTAATAAGGAAAGGGCATTAGACCTCTGCAACGTCATATGTGTGATTTGTCTCTACTGGGCTGACATGTTTTGGGAGTGAATTATTTTGACTTCAGGTAGAAACAGCCCAGGAAGCAGAGTCATAGTGACAGTGTCTGAAATTGGAGGCTGTAGAGAAGGAATGGCTGTTCAGCAGATATTTTTTTTCCTCAGGCACATTGGCATACACAACATTCCTAATTAGTAGCAGAATCTTTAATTAAGAAGGATATTGGCAGGTATGTATAAATGAAACAGATATACAAACACGGAAAACAGGGTTTAAAATGTACTTTCTTTGTAGTCATACTTGTGGGAAAACAGGAAACCCACAGCAGAGAAGGAACTACAAAGAAGGAGTGGAGTAAAGGATGAAATCAAATAAATGTGTGATTAAAAAGAAAATGAGGTGGTCCGATGATGAAAGCAAAGGAGAACTGATGGATGTGTGCCCTCCATGTTAGCCTGGGATTCTTATGATGTCAAGAGAAATATGAGTAATGCCTGCATTATTTGATAGACACCAAAGGGGAACTTGGTCTCAGGAGATAGGAAGACAGCATAGACAGACAGAGATACACTGGTTTCAACCTGAATCATTACAGGGAATATTCAAACCTACGCGATTACAAACTGGCTACGTTGCCATGGACAAGCCTACATAACACAGGGGATAGACTTCTGGACCTAAAGTCAAGAAGACCAAAATGAAAACTCTACTAGATTTTCACTAGCTATGTAAATCACATGAACTCTGTCTCAGTTTTTTTTTAAATCATATAAAGGAGATGATAAAAATAGCACCCATCCCCCAGGGATGTTTTAAGGATCCATAATAATAGCTAACATTTATATAGTGCTTACCATGTGCCAGGTACTGTGCTAAGTACTTTATATTATCTCATTGATCCTTATAACAACCCTAGGAAGTTGGTACTATTATTTTCCCCATTTTACAGATGAGGAAACAGAGACAAAAGGAACTTAAGTGGCTTCCTTAAGGTAACACTCCTAGTAGAGTGATTATGATCATGCACAGGGCAGAGGACAGGCCAGGAGAGTAGTTAACACCTGTCCTTAGATTATACCACCTGGGAAGAACTCAAAACTTACATGTCCCTAGAGAAATATCTCTGAAAACATCTCCACAAAACTCTTGAAGCTTTCGACAATGTGCCCTCCCCCATGGAAGCAGAGCCCTACGTTAACTTTAAATTCAAGCAATAGGCTTGGAAAATGATCAAACTAAAGAAATAAAACAACACATGTGACCATAGGAGGTTACTATGATGACAAGGAAAATCAAAACATACACTCATAAGAAGATAAAGTCAAAGCCCCTAAATCCAATGCATCCAAGAAAAATTTGAATAGGTCTCAGGCCATGGAAGAGGTCAACGAACATTTTAAAAATCAAATAAGAAAGGTAGAGGAAAACTTGGGAAAAGAAATGAGTGGTGCAAGAAAGTCATGAAAAAAGGAGTCAATAACTTGGGAAAGGATGCACTCAAAAATGCTGAAGAAAATAACACCAAAAAACAACAACAACAATAAACAACAAAAACAACAAGATTAGGCCAAATGGTAAAAACAAAGAAGTACAAATAGTC
The DNA here is from genome assembly GCF_011100635.1 of Trichosurus vulpecula. NCBI lineage: Eukaryota > Metazoa > Chordata > Mammalia > Diprotodontia > Phalangeridae > Trichosurus > Trichosurus vulpecula. The sequence goes on along the minus strand of NC_050573.1, from coordinate 319,226,844 downwards.
AATGAGGAGAAGAATGCCTTAAAAAGCAGAATTGGACAAACAGAAAAAAGGTAGAAAAGTTCACTGAAGAAAATAATTCCTTAAAACTTTAAATTGAGGCCAAGATGGCAGCAGGAAACCAGAGACTAGCGTGAGCTCCCTGCCGAGTCCCTCCAAAAACCCACAAAAAATGGCTCTGAACCAATTCTAGAACTGCAGAACCCACAAAAACAGCAGAGGGAAGCAGGGCTCCAGCCCAGGACAGCCTGGATGGTCTCTAGGTGAGGTCTATCCCACACAGAGCTGGGAGTTGGGAGTTGGGAGCTGGGAGCAGAGTGGAGCAGAGCCCAGCGTGAGCTACGCGGACCAACCAGACCAGGAGCCAGGCAGAGCAGGCCCTGGTGCCCTGAATCAGGGAGCTGGGGCAGTTACCGGACTTCTCAACCCACAAACACCAAAGACAACAGAGAAGGTTAGTGGGAAAAGCTGCGGGAGTGGAAGGAGTTCAAGGTTCAGCTACCAGCCCCAGGGGCAGAGGAGGTGGGGTAGCTACAGCTGCAATTGCTTCCGGCCCCAGGCCCACCTGGTGGGAGGAATTAAGTGGCGGATCAGAGCAGGAGTGCACAGCCTGCTGAAGATTTTAGCCCAGTCCGGGTTGGGGGTTCTTGGGGAAGGAGAAGTACTGGTGCGGCAGAGCTGGAACCTCCCCCCAAAATGTGGAACATAGAACTCTCTAGTCTACAAGCAGTAATACCCCACTGAAAAACTCAAGGGTCAAGTTAGTTGGTTGGGAGTATGGCCAGGCAGCGAAAACGCACCCAGAATAAGTCTTAGACTTTGGATTCTTTCTTTGGTGACAAAGAAGACCAAAACATACAGACAGAAGTTAACAAAGTCAAAGATCCTACAACAGAAGCCTCCAAGAAAAACATGAACTGATGTCAGGCCATGGAAGAGCTCAAAAAGGATTTGGAAAATCGTTAGAGAAGTAGAGGAAAAATTGGGAAGAGAAATGAGAAGGATGCGAGAAAGCTATGAAAAACAAGTCAATGACTTGCTAAAGGAGACCCAAAAAAATACTGAAAAATACACTGAAGAAAACACCTTAAAAAACAGACTAACTCAAATGGCAAAAGAGTTCCAAAAAGCCAATGAGGAGAAGAATGCCTTGAAAGGCAGAATTAGCCAAGTCGAAAAGGAGGTCCAACAGACTACTGAAGAAAATACTACCTTAAAAATTAGATTGGGGTAAGTGGAAGCTAGTGATTTTATGAGAAATCAAGATATTATAAAACAGAACCAAAGGAATGAAAAAATGGAAGACAATGTGAAATATCTCATTGGAAAAACCACTGACCTGGAAAATAGATCCAGGAGAGATAATTTAAAAATTATTGGACTACCTGAAAGCCATGATCAAAAAAAGAGCCTAGATATCATCTTTCAAGAAATTATCAAGGAGAAATGCCCTGATATTCTAGAGCCACAGAGCAAAATAGAAATTGAAAGAATATATTGATCACCTCCTCAAATAGATCCCAAAAAGAAATCTCCCAGGAATATTGTTGCCAAATTCCAGAGCTCCCAGATCAAGGAGAAAATACTGCAAGCAGCCAGAAAGAAACAATTTGAGTATTGTGGAAACACAATCAGAATACCCAAGATCTGGCAGCTTCTACATTAAGAGATCGAAGGGCTGGGAATACGATATTGCGGAGGTCAATGGAGCTAGGATTAAAACCTAGAATCACCTACCCAGCAAAACTGAGTATCATGTTCCAAGGCAAAATATGGATTTTCAATAAAATAGAGGACTTTCAAGCTTTCTCAGGGAAAAGACCAGAGCTGAATAGAAAATTTGACTTTCAAATACAAGAATCAAGACAAGAATGAAAAGGTAATCAAGAAAAAGAACAAGAAAAAGAAATTGCAAGGGGCTTACTAAAGTTGAACAGTTTTGTTGACATTCCTACATGGAAAGATGACATATATGATTCATGAGACCTTACTATTAGGGTAGCTGAAGGGAATATGCATATGTATATATATATATATATATATATATATATATATATATATATATATATATATATATATATATATATATATATATGAATGTGTATGTATACATGTATGGGTATATATATATATACACACACACACACACACACACACACACACATATATATATATATATATATATATATATATATATATAGAGAGAGAGAGAGAGAGAGAGAGAGAGAGAGAGATCGGACAACACAGGGTGAGTTGAAGATGAAGGGAAGATACCTAAAAGAAATAAAATGAAATTAAGGGATGAGAGAGGAATATATTGAGAGAGGGAGATAGGGAGAGATAGAATGGGGTGGATTATCTCGCATAAAGGTGGCAAGAGGAAGCAGTTCTGGGGGAGGGGGGGAGAGAGCAGATGAGGAGGAATGAGTGAATCTTGCTCTCATCAGATTTGGCCTGAGGAGGGATACCATACATACTCAATTTGGTATCTTACCACACAGGAAAGAAGAGGGAAGAAGAAAAAAAAAAGGGGGGATGATGGAGGGGAGGGCAGATGGAGGAGGAGGTAATCAAAAACGAAAACTTTCAATAGGGGACAGGGTCAAGGGAGAACTTTCAATAAAGTGCGACGGGTTGGGAAGGAGCAAAACACAGTGAGTCTTTCACAACATGAGTATTGTCGAGTAATACACGATGATACCCACGTGGCCTGTGTTGAATTGCTTGAATTCTTAGAGAGGGTGGGTGGGAAGGGAAGAGGGGGGAGAATTTGGATGTCGAAGTTTTAAAAACAGATGTTCAAAAACAACAAAAAAAGTTTTTGCATGCAACTAGAAAATAAGACACACAGGCAATGGGGCGTAGAAATTTATCTTGCCCTACAAGAAAGGAAGGGAAAAGGGGATGGGGGGGGCGGGAGTGGGGTGACAGAAGGGAGGGCTGACTGGGGAACAGGGCAACCAGAATTTACGCCATCTTGGAGTGGGGGGGGAAGGTAGAAATGGGGAGAAAATTTGTAATTCAAACTCTTGTGAAAACCAATGCTGAAAACTAAATATGTTAAATAAATAAACTAAATTAAAAAAAAAAAAAACTTTAAATTGAGCAAATGGAAGCTAATGACTTTATGAGAAATCAAGAAACAATAGAACAAAAGCAAAAGAATGGGAAAAAAAATAGAAGGCAATGTGAAATATCTCATTGGAAAATCGACTGAGCTGGAAAAAAGATCCAAGTGAAATTACTTAAAAAGTACTGGACCATTTGAAAGCCACAATCAAAAAAGGGTCTAGACATCATCTTTCAATAAATTAACAGGGAAAATACCCTGTTATTCTAGAATCAGAGGCTAAAATAGAAATTGATAGAATCAACTGATCACCTCCTGAAAGACAGTCCAAAATGAAAACTCCCAGGAATATCATAGCCAAATTCCAGAGGTCCTAGGGCAAGGAGAAAATGTTGCAAGCAGCAAGAAGGAAACAATTCAAGTAAAATACAGTCATAGTCAGCATAACACAAGATTTAGCAGCGTCTATTTTTAAGGATTGGAAGGCTTGGAATATGACATTCCTGTGGTCAAAGGAGCTAGGATTACAACCAAGAGTCACCTGCCCAGAAAAAACAATAACAACAACAATTGAGTATTATCCTGCAGAGAAAAAAAAATGATATTCAATGAAATGAAGAACTTTCAAGCATACCTAATGAAAAGACCAGAGCCAAACAGAAAATCTGAATTAAAAAGAAAAAAGAAGAATATAAAACCTAGATGAAATTATGTATTTTTAAAGGATGGTCAAAGGTCAGTTTGGGTATTTGAGTACCAAGGCAATATATTATTATTCACTACATTTGTACCATCTGAAGTTGGATTGTGTGTGGTGGAAAGCAGTCAACAACATGGAGTCATCAGTCTTCATGAACAGAACATAAACATCAGAATTTGAAGTTCTGATTCTGTTCCTTATTTTCTGGTTCACTTTGGACAAGTCATTTCATTAGTGCTAGCATTTAATAACTAACATTTATGTAGCTCACTATCTGATAGCCATGATTCTAAGTTCTTTATAGATATCTCCTTTAATCCTCTTAACAATACCAGGAGGTAGATACTGTTTTGATTCTCATTTTACAATTGAGGGAACTGAGATAGACAGAGGTTAAGTGAGTTGTCCGAGGACACATACCTAGTTAATGTGTGCAGTTGGATTTGACCTCAGGTATTCCTGACTCCAGGCCTGGTTTTTCATCCACTGTGCCATCTCTTTGGTAAAATGCCACAGAGCAAAAGGCCACCACAACATTTGGAGTAAAAGATCCTGTGTTTAATTTTGTTTCCAATCTGTATTACTTTGAACCAATCATTTAACCTCTCTGGGTCACAATTTTCTCATCTACAAGGGGTAGCAAAACCATCCTTCAAATCTCTCAGGTTTTTAGCCTCAGCATTATCTTGGACTCCTTAGCCTCTCTGCCCCAACATATCCAAATCAATTACCTATTTCAGCCTCCACAGACTCTTTCACATCCACACCCTCTCTTCAATATACCACCTTAGATCAAGGTTCCATTACCTCTCCCTTGGACTATAACAATGGACTTCTAATCTATGTCCCACTATGAAGTCCATCCTCCATGTGACTGCCAAAAGGATTTTCTTTAAGAGACCGTCTAATGATGTCACTTTCCTCAATCACACATTCTGAGAGACAGTTAAACTGGCCTTCTTTCTGTTCCACACACATAACATGGCATCTACTATCTCTATGTCAATGGTTGCTTCCCATGCTTGGAATACAATCCCTCCTCATCTTTGCCTTATATATTCCCTCTGTTTCCATAAGATGCAGGTTAGGTACCACCTACTACATGAAGTCTTTCTTTATTCCCTCAACTGCTAGTGTTCTAGTTCTTAAACTACATTGCTTTTAAGCACTTGTATTTGCTTATATTTAATATCTGTGTATATAATATACACATACATTTGTATATAATATGTATACACACAAATGTATACATATGTGTATGTACATATATTTATGTAAATACCATTTTGTTGTTGAGTTATTTTTCAGTCATGTGTGACTCTTTATGACTCCATTTGGCATTTTCTTGGCAAAGTTACTGGGGTGGTTTGCTATTTCCTTCTCCAGGTCATTTTACAAATGACTTTACTGAAGCAACCAGGGTTAAGTGATTTACCTAGAATCACATAGCTAGTAAGTATCTGAGGTTAAATTTGAACTCAGCTATTCCTGACTCCAGGCCCAGTGCTCTAGCTACTGCACCACCTATCCACCTACGTACACACATATATGCACAAGTATACATGTATATAATATGCATATATGCTCACACAAGTCCTTTTCTCCCTAAAGTGGTGCACTCATGATCTTCTCAATTTTATTGCTATACCTCACAAAAATATGTTGCATTTAGCTGTATGGCATTTATCCAATTTTTCTTCTTTTTTTAAAATTTATTTTGTATGTACTTTTTATGCCATTTTAGTTTTCCCTGAAAGGAAAGCTCTTAGAAAGTTATCACTTCCTTCTTTCTAGTTATATTTCTCAAGTGTACGACTATGTCTGGCACATAGTAGGCATATAAAAAGTACTTGTTCAACTTCTGCAGACCTAAACTATTAGCTTGGTATTCTAGGACCTTTCTTTCCAGACTTCTGTATTCTGAATTTGCCATGCCCTCTGGTTCTGGAGTGTTTCCCACCTTCTCCATATCTCCTCTATTTATGATCCCTGTATCTGCCCCACAGATCACAAAAACAACTCTGGACATCATCTTTCATTTTATATCCCTAACTCCTCCTTGACTTCTGGCTATTAGACACTCCTGTTAGTTCAGTCCATGCCTATGCTTGGTCCTAACTCTGTTTCCATTATCTCATATCCAAATTCTCACTGGCTCTGACTTCAATGATCTATGTTCTCCCACTCCCCATTTTCTACACACTCAATAATATATACATAAAAAGCAAGTGCAAAAAGAAAATTATCTATATTTATTTATGTGTGTTTTTATTAACCATGGTAAGAGTGTGTATTCAAAGAAATACAAATGTTAACAATTCATTGTTACAGGCAATATGTCTCTAACATAGAGCTATAACATAACAGAATATTCACAAGTACTTTGAAAATTCATTGCTATATTGTGTGATATTGACATTGGTCACTACCAAGCAACCACAATCCATGCCCTCAATCTAATTATTAAATCGAACAATTAAATAGGAGGATAAGAAAAGTGCAGAAACAAATATAATAAAAAATAGTATGAAAGTGCATTAAAGATGCAAATTTGGAGTTCACTGAAGCAGGCGGAGAGGGGACACCTATTTGTGAGTGTAACAGGGGTGGGACAGGAGAGGGGAACATAATTGGATATGTATTGATTTGTGTTGTGAGCCCAGAAAAATTTAATTGATTTCTCAGTGTGTATTGGTCTAATTGTGTCTTAAGCAATGAGTGAATGAAAGAATGAAATGGTGACTTGCATCAATTTGATCTAAGTCTAAAAGTGTGCTACACACGCAGACAAATCTCTGTACCCTCACTTATTTGCATGAACTCAATGATAAAGATTCATCTTGGCATCTTGGTCTGACAAGTTTTCTGCAATAATGTCATTTTTCTTCCTTTTGTCAAATACATACATTTAACCACACCTAAATATTTTATTGTTGGTCATTAATATTTTTTTTCACTTTCTGAAAAAAAGTAAAACAGTATATATTGATTTTTGTGCTTACTTCAAATGACATAGTTTGCCATATTTATAGTTCTTAAAATTTCTGATTCTGTGCAAGTATTTTAATTAAAACTCCTGCTTTTGTTCTAAAATTGACTTTTCACACTGACAATATGTGAAAGCTCATATTTGTGTAATATTTTGTAAAACATTTTCCCCAAAATAACCTTTGGAAATGCATATATTTCCATTTTACAAATAAGAAAAATGAAGATCAAAGAAGTTGGGTGACAATTAATATCATTTAATCAGCAAAACGGTTTTGAAATCATTTCTGTAAGACTCTTCACTGAAAGTTCCAAAAAAGAAAAATAAATATGTGTCAGATGGAATACCAAAAGCAGAGTTCACAAGAAAATAAGACAGAAACATCACAAAAAATAATAGCTTCATGAATTAACATGAAATAACTGAAATAGTATTGCTCCCACACAACATCCAGCACAACATGAGACCCACTCTGCTAGGCATAGCCAGTATAAGCAATCTCAGTGGGTTATGATTCAAAGCCCTTTTATGGGGGTCCCGCAATATTTGGACATAGTAGTGACAGGCTGAATTTCCTACTCCTACCAATGATAGGTAGGAGGTACCGATTCAGTCTGGGCATGTGGTAAAGGAATAAATAAATAAATAAATAAATAAGTAAATAAATATATGTGTGTGTATATATATATATATATATATATATATATATATATGTATATGTATGTATGTATAAAATAAGACAATGCAGAACATTTTGGATTAGATGATAGAGGTAAAATAACCTAAAAACCTGAGTAGATGTCCTGATAGTTTAGTAGTCCTCCTCATTCCCTAAAATGATGAAGATAAAGATTTCAGAGAAACAGTATAATCATTAACTCATTCAAAATGAAGTAAGAAGAACCAGGAAAAGAACATATGCAATGAGTACAGCAATGGAAAGGTAGAAAATAATGCAATGAAACTGAATTATATAGAATTATACTGTTCAATAAAGAATTGAAAAAAAGTGTGTATGTGTGTGTGTGTGTGTGTATGTTTAACAAATAGAAGTGACATCATCAGATGGTCTCTTAAAGAAAATCTTTTTGGGTCACTTGGAGGATGAACTTCATAGTGGGACATGGATTAGAAGGCCATTGTTATACTCCAAGGGAGAGGTGATGAAAGCTTGATCTAAGGTGGTATATTGAAGAGAGGGTGTGGATGTGAAAGAGTCTGTGGAGGCTGAAATAGGCAATTGATTTGGATATGTTGGGGCAGAGAGGCTAAGGAGTCCAAGATAATGCTGAGGCCAAAAACCTGAGAGACTGGAAGGATGGTTTTGCTTTCAATATCAACAGGCAGCGTTGTAAGAGGAATGGGTTTGGAAGTAAATATGACTTGGTTAGGACATATCTGCTATCTGAGCAGGCCAATATAGTTATAAACTAACAGAAAAAAATAATTGGGAAAACTAGGCAAGCTTTCTGTAGAGGTGACTAGATCAGAAAACCAGATAATATACTGAGCAACAGATATAAGCCACTCTCAATTAAAAAAAAAAGGCTGCTAGCCAAGGTAAAGTCTAAGGCTGTAAGCTTTTATATACCTTGTAATTCTAGTGAAAAAAATCTATCTCCCTCATTCAGTTGGAGAGGTAGGGGATAAAATATGTAGAATGCTGCATAGGTTCTCCTACATAGAAGACATGTCTCTTGCTTTTACTATTTGTTTGTAATCTTATTTATTTTTTGTTTGCTGTACTTATACAGAAAGTCTTAATGATGTTGGTAGAGGGACATTAATATGATGGAAAAACTATTATCATCAGTAAGATAAAGGTGAAACATCAAAAGCCCAGGATAATATGGTCAATAAATATAAATAATTCAGAATTTGGATCCTGGTTTTCTGGTCCCAAGTCTCGCATTTTGTTCACCATGTAACACTGACAATTGCTTGTTTTTCTCACTGTATTTGGGGAATCCTGATGGATATTTTGATCCATGCATACTATTAATATTATTTAAGATATTTAGCAATTTTTAAAAAAAAAAAACAACCTCTGCTAATTTATGTCTAGCAAACTGGTTTAGTACCTAGCTCAAAAATAGTAGTTTAAAATATGAACTAGTAGCTATTAAGTGTCTGACTATGCTAGAAGGGATGATAGATTATTTACTTAAAATCTTCTGTCCTTTTTAGGGAGCATAAAATATAAACACGTGCTGTTTAAAAATATCTTTATAAATAAAAGTAAAATATAAGTGATTATTTGCTAAATTTAATCTATATTATGTATCCACATGAACATCACTCATCATTAATAAATGAATCCATATGTAGTTTTGAATTCTTTCATTTTGGTTCACACTATAAAATTCTGTTAAAATTCTAACTTAAGCTTTTTAATACAGAATAAAACATTAATTAAAAAGGAAAAATGCATGGTATAGTAATATCACATTTGTCAGTTTTCCGATAACCTAAGCCATATTGGGGCTGAAAGAGCAAAAAAGCAGGTCTAAGAGCTCCCCAAATAGCTGTCACAAAACCTTATTTATTTCCTCCTTAGGACTTTACTCAGGACATTATTGACTTATAGTTAAACTAAACTACCTAAAAAACAAAACTGAAAACATGGTTACCATGTTCACAGAGAATAGAAGATCAGAAATTATAAACTTGGAATGTGAAAGAGGGAAATCCTAGAAGTAAATTCCGTGATAACAAGAGACACAATAGATGAACCCATTAGGTGATTAGTAGAGGAGATTCTTTATCAGTACAGTTCAATAAACAGAGGCATGCCTGTTTTAGTTTAATTGGTCATCTTTCTCCTATCCAATCTGCTTTTTATACTTCTATCAAAATAATATTCTTTATTTATAAAATGGGAATAATATCTCTTAACTCACAGGATTGTTGTGAGGATCAAATAAGACACCTAAAGTATTTTGCAAAACCTAAAAGGCTATATAAAAGCTGCTCTTGCTTTTGTTTCTAACCCTCATGATCCTATAATAAAATATGAAGCTCTTGGCATCAGAATTAAAGGCCTCCACAATTTTGCTCTTGCCTGCCTTTACAGATTTATTGCATATCATGACTCTTCTCCTCTGCAATAAACTCCATGTCCAGACAATTTGGTTTACTAGATGTTTCCTGAATTTAGAATTCCATTTTTTAGCTTTGTTTTTGTATATGCTATACATAATATCTATTGTGGACTCTTTCCATCTCCACCTCTCAGAATCATTAACTTCAAGGCTATTGCAAGGGATAAAATCTTATTGAAAGACTTTCCTCATATGCCAACTAGTTAGGATTCTCCCCTTTAAATTCCCTCGATTTACTTATCTGTGTATATTGTATTTTTAGTATATCCTCTTTTTTAAATGGATGAATATAATAGAAAACAAATATTTCCACAGTTTTTAAATCATACATAAACATTTACCTATAAACATATATGCTCCATGTATATTTAAACATAGAAACATATGTGTGTAAGCATATATACACATAATATATTATAGCTAAGATATTATGTCATAGCTTATATTATTGAATTATGTATATATATTTGGGTATGTAAGCTTTGCTTTGTTCATGCTCAGATCACCCAACATTAAGGAACCATATGAGAGGCACCAGAGACCTGTTTCTAGGTAACTAGAATAGACTGCATCTTTAAAATTAATATAATCCCTCTCTCTTTCCAGGAGCATTCGAGAAGATGATTCAGGTTTTGCTATCCTATAGCACAGGCACCATGAACAAAGCTATTTAAGTGGGAGAATTACCTTCTCTTCCCCCTTTTAGTTCCTGTGGCCTGAGAAATGGAATTGAGGTTTTGCTCTTTTCTGTTTCATTTGTCCTTTTCAGTTCCCAGCATAGATGTTTGAGTTCCTAGATCCCAGAAATTGAACTATGGCAGTTTTGTTACTGCCATCCAAATGGGGAGGCCCTGAAAAAAACAGAATACCAAGAACTAAGCCCAAGAGATGCTATGCATTTGGAACTTTTCGAGAATGTGCTATACAGGAATTGAGCAAAGCTGTAAGACTAATACATTTTCTGTCTCCAGAGACTGAGGTCGTGCATGTGTCTCATGTAGAGAAATTATTCTTACAATATTGGGAGGGTGGATAATGTTTCTATCCCTTTTCTTGTTGTATTATCTTTGAAGTATATATTCCTTTTTAAAAGCTACTCTGGTAAATAAATTAATAAATTTAACTCAGGTGCAGGGTCTCCTAAAATTGGGACAACACACTCACTGGAGATTGGAGATAGTAGTAGAAATTAGATACTCTCCAAATCTCTTAGAGTTGCCAGTGAACCCTGTGGAAAGGGCGAAATGTAACATATTTGGTATTTATGGTAGCAAACCAGTTTTTTTGGAAAACTTATTTTTACAAAAGGGACCAGTTCTGGAAAATGTAGAACAAATGTTATCTTATGTATTTTTAAATGCTAATTTGTAAAGTCCAGAGAAGGAGAAACATGACAATACAAAGATAGCTTTTGCAAAGAATTATGTTGCTGAAGTCATCTTTATCTATGTTAGAAGAGTTACATTTTTCCAGGAATAAGGAGGTAATATTGCCAATCTACTCTGACTATATAAGAGCATATCTCAGGTACTGTGCTCAGTTTTGGGTGCTATCATTTACAAGATAAACTAGCTAACTGGAGTAGTTCAAATGAAAGGCAAGAAGCATGGTGGATGTCCTTGAGACAATATCATGTTGGCCAGTTGACCAAGGAAACAATGTTTGGACCAGAGAAAAGTGGAGTTGGGCAGGACATGGTAGATGTTTTTAAATATCTGAAAGAAAGTAACATAGGAGATGTATGTGATTAATTTGATTCAATCCTATTAGGCAGAACCAGGAGTAGTAAGTAAAATGTGTAAGGAGGCAGACTCCATAGGTTTGATATTAAAAAAAAAAATCTGAGAAATAAAAGCTATTTTAAAAGTATAACAAGATGTTTTGAGAGGTATTGACTTCTTCCTTATTGGATGTTTTCAAGTATAACTTGAAGGATCACTTGCCTCTTAAGGAAGCTTTCAAGATGTGAATTCAAGTGCCTGCTCAGATGCTGCCCAACTCCAAAATTATGTGATTCTGTTATTTGCCTCGATGTTGATTTTACTCTTCAAAAGTTGGAGGAAAGAATGTGATCATTTGGAATGGCAATGATATATCAAAGATGATTAATAAGAAGTTGAAATCAACGAGGATATGATAACAGCTGTCTTCACTCCACTTTTTTGACGGTTTCCCTGCCTAGTTGCAGGGAATTATGGCAGCTTTGTTACTGCTCAGGATAAGTTCATCACTCTAAACTCACCACTATGTTTATAAATCAAGTTTTGATCTACATTACCTCCCTCAGACTCCTTCCCTCTCTGACTGGAAGGCTAGAGGGTAGAGTACCAAACTCTTCTCTGTGCCTTCCTTTATAGAGGGCAGAAACAGGACTTTTGGTTCACTCCAGCTTAAACTACTGCCCTATCTGGTTTCAGATTCACGGAACCAGATGTCCACATGTTGGGTGCCTCAAGGTGGTCACCCCAATACCCCCTGCTTCCCTGCCGCCTTTTGTGTGTTGTCTCCCTCTTTAGATTTTAAGCTCTTATTGATTGGATTCACAGCACTTAGCACAGAGCTGGTCATATTGTAGGCCTTAACAAATGTTTATTGTATTGGATTTAGTAAATTCAAATCACAATTCTCATGTGAACTTCATTCCAGCAAACTAGAAGAAATTTTTGTAAGTGTTTATCTGTTGTTGGTGATCTATGAATAATTTTGAAGACAGAATAGGTTCTGAAGGACCAAATTTGATTCTCTAGATTCTCCGGAAAGGAAGGAGAATGAGTTTTAGTACTATTGGTCCTCAATTGCTCCTGTTTTATTCATAATATTGCATCATTGAATTAAAAGATCCTATTGATGTCTTGGTCATCTCATTTGGAGATGATATAACTAGGACGGATAGTCAAAATATGGGGTATCAAAATCAAACTCCAAGAATGATCCTGAAAACATCAAATTATACGTCAAATTTGAAAAGATGACATTTTTAAAGATAGTATTTTATTTTCCTCCAATTACATGTCAAGACAATTGTTAACACTCATTTCTGTAAGGTTTTGATTTCAAAATTTTTCTCCCTGTCTTTCTCCACCCCCTCTCTTGAAAATGGTAGGCAATTTGATGTGGATTGTATATCTGCTATCATGTAAAATATATTTCCATATTATTCACAGTTGCAAAAGAAAAACAGAAAGAAAAAAACAACATGAAAAAGAATAAAGTAAGTGGAAAAAAGTATGCTTAGATCTTCATTCAGAGTCAATTGGTTCTTTATCTGGATGTGAATAGCATTTTCCTTCATGTGTAATTTGTATTTGTCTTGGATCATTGTATTGCTAAGGAGAGTTGAGTCATTCATAGTTGATCATTAATCAAAGTTGCTGATACTGTGTACAATATTTTCCTGGTTCAACTCAACTCACTTAGCATCAGTTCGTACAAGTCGTGCCAGGTTTTTCTAAAATCTGCCTTTTTGTTATTTCTTATAGCACAATAGTATTTCATTACACTCATGTGACACAGCTTATTCAGCTATTCCCTACTTCATGGTCATTCCCTCAATTTTCAAAGTTTTGCCACTACAAAAAGGGCTACTATAAACATTTTTTACACATGAAGGTACTTTTCCCTTTTTATGATCTCTTTGGGATATATACCTAGTATGTTATTGCTGGATCAAAGGTTTGTGCACAGTAATGGTTGCCTTTTGGGTATAGTACCAAATTGTTCTCCAGAATGTTTGGATCAGTTCACAACTCCACCAACAATGCATTAGTGTCAGATTTCCAGGTGCCAAGATGGTGGAGCAAACAGAATCACTGTCCCTCTCCTGTTTTCACCTCTGAACAACAAAACAACAATAAAATGGCACCCCAGAATAAATCCTAGAACAGCACAGTTAGCAGAAAGATGGGGTTGGGCAGTCTTTTAGGCTGGGAGACTTGGAAGGATCAGCAAAAAAGTTCCTTATCACCCAGGTAAAAGAAGAGCTCAGTGCAGGACAGGAAATGTTGCAGCAAACTAGCATGAAGTCCCACCTCAGCAAACCAGAAGGAAATCCTGAGCCCCAGGGTGAAGGAGCAACTAAACACCAACACCAGGACCCCTCACATGTCCTAGAATTGTCGGGGGAACCAGCAGACTCCAGCTAAGAGAACCACCACATGCTTCAGCACAGCCCAGAGCAGACAGGCATCTTTAGACTGCTGGACCTCACCATATTTAGGTGCAGCCCCAGGGAGGCAGGCATCTTCCAGCAGCTGGACCTCCCTATGCTTCTGCACAGCGTTGGGCTAACGGGCATTCTCCAGAAGCCAGACCTCAACAGACTTCAACGCAGCCCAGTGTGGGCAGGCATACTTCAGCAAGCAGACCTCTGCTTCTAACAGGCCAGTCCAAGACGGACAGTCATCTTCCTGATGCCACACCTTCAGGTGCTTCAGCACAGTACAGGGCAGTCAGGAAGCCTCCAGGTACCAGACTTCAAGGTGAATCAGTGTTTCCCCAGTGAAATACAGAAAAATCCCAGGCAGCCTCAGCACACCCCTAGCAGAATATGTTTGGGACATTGGCCCCTGTACTCCAACAGGAGACCTCAACTTTAAAATCCAGGAAATAGGCCAAAAAAAAACATGAACAAGAAGCAAAAATGAACCTCGACTATTAAGAGCTTCTTGGGTCTTGTATTGTTAATGCAATGGGAGTACTGTGAATGTGATGTTAATACAATTTGAAGATCTTTCCTATCCATTAATAGGCTCATGTGACCTGTCTGAATCACATGGAAGTCTGAGTCACATGAGCCTGTGGTGGGGGGATCTTGCTGAATGGGTGGAGCAAGAAGGGGTGGAATAGGAAGGGTTAGGCAGAGCTGAGAGAAAGTGTAACAGAGCAGGCAGGGCTGGAAGAGAGAGACACACACACAGCAGCAGCTAGTGTGAGTGAGAGCCAGGGGGTGGTTTTGCTTGAAGGTGTTCATTTGTGGGAATGCTCTAACAGAGGGAAGGCTTGGGGATGGCAGTGCCCCCTGCATTACTAATGTGTATAGATTTCTTTGTTGCTATGATGGATTTGGCTTTCTGGTATTGGGATTTGGCTTTATGGTATTTGAATAAATGCTTTGGTTCTGCCTTCAAAGAAGAGAGTCTACTATATTTTGTGATTCAGAACTATGCCCACATATTCATAGCTTCTGTAGGCACTGTGAGTACATCATTGGCGCTACATGTCTTGATAGCAGAGATCAAACATTTTGTTCAATTCTGGTCCTCTTACAGAAGCTTGAAATTCTTCTGATTCATTGAATGACCTTTTACCCTCCTTGAAGTACTATGCTTAATTTTGCTGATAGGTGATTCTTGGTTGTAGTCCTAGCTCCTTTCCCTTCTGGAATGTCATTTTCCATGGCTTCTGTTGCTTTAATGTTTCAGCTGCTAAGTCCTTGGTGTTTTTATTCTTGTATCTCTTTCCTGAGGTGATCGGTGGATTCTTCTAGTGCCTGTTTTGCCCTCTGGTACCAGGATATCAGGGCAGTTTTCTGTGATAATTCCTTGAAAAATGTTGTCCAGGTCCTCCTTTTGATTATTGCTTTTAGCTTGTCCAATGATTCTGACATCGTCTCTCCTGCATCTCTTTTCCAGGTCAGTTATTTCTCTCATGAGGTATTTTTCATTCTCTTTTATTTTTTTAATTCTTTTGAATTTGACCAATTTTTGATGTCTCATTGAGTCATCAGCCTTCATGTGCACAATTCAAACTTTTTAGAAGCTGTTTTTCCTCAGTTGGTTTTTGTACCTTTTTTTTCTCCCTTTGGCCAATGGTACTTTTCAGTGAGTTGTTTTCATACTCTTTTTTTCATAATTCTCTTGTATCACTCTCATTTATTTTTTCAATTTTTCTTCTATGATTTTTTTATCTTCTTTTTGAGCTCTTCCGTGAGTTCTTACTCAGCTTGAGAAAACTTCCTGCTTTTCTTTGGGGTTCTTCAAATAAATGTTTTTTTTTTTTTTTTTTTTTTTATTTTTTTTTTATTTATTTTTAGTTTACCACACACAGTTCTACATAGTTTTGAGTTCCAGTTATTCTCCCCTCCCTCCCCCCTCCCTCCCCAAGACGGCATGAAGTCTCATATAACTGTCATGTATAACTTCGCATTGAATTAATTTATGCTCTAGTCAAGTCGTGGAGAAGAATTTTGACCAATGGAATGAATCATGAGAAAGAAGAAACAGAACCAAAAAAAAAAAAAACAAAAAAAAAACCCCAAAACCAAAAACAAAAGAGAAGCAGAAAAGGCGAGCATGTAGTAGTGTGCCTCAGTCTGTATTCAAACTTCGCAGTTCTTTCTCTGAATGAAGACAGCATTCTTCATCGTGAGTCCCCTGGAGTTGTCCTTGCCCCTTTAGGTTGCTGAGAGAAGCGCAGTATGTCAGGGTTGGTCCTCACGGAATCCACATATCTGTGGCTGTGCACAACGTTCTCCTGGCTCTGCTCCGCTCACTCAGCATTATGTCGTGTAGGTTTTTCCAGGTTGTTATGAAGTCTGCATCATCCCCATTTCTTATGGCACAATAGTATTCCATCACCTTCATATACCACAGCTTGTTCAGCCATTCCCCAATTGATGGGCATCCCTTTGCTTTCCAATTCTTGGCTACCACAAAGAGAGCTGCTATAAATATTCTTGTACATATGGGTCCTTTTCCCGCTTGCGTGATTTCTTTGGGATACAACCCTAGAAGTGGTATTACTGGGTCAAAGGGTATGAACATTTCTATAGCCCTTTGGGCATAGTTCCACACCGCCCTCCAAAATGGCTGGATCAGCTCGCAACTCCACCAACAATGCAACAATGTTCCAATTTCCCCACATCCTTTCCAGCATTTATCATTCTCCTGATTTGTTATTTTAGCCAATCTGACATGAGAGATGTGGTATCTAAGAGTTGTTTTGATTTGCATTTCTCTAATCAGCAGCGATCCAGAGCATTTTTCCATATGCCTGTAGATAGCTTTAATTTCTTCCTCTGAAAACTGCCTGTTCATATCAATGTCAATTTGACATTGCTGTCCTCTTCTGAGTTTTTGTCCTGATTTTCCCTGTCACCAGAATAACTTTGTCTCGTCAGATTCTTTGCTGTTGTTGTTGTTTGCTCATCTTCTTTTTTGGCCTTTTTCCTTTCTTTTAAACTTGAGCTCTTCTTTTGCAGTAGAAGGGTACGGTCTCAGCCTTTTTGTGCTGTAGGCCCTGGCTGTTTTCTGGTACTTCACTAATGTAGCCCTGAGGCCCAGAGGGGACTCATGTCTGGTGCTTTGCTGAGGGTGTGGGTATAGGGTGGCTGGTGCTGCTGGAGGCAGTAGCAGTCTAGTAGCTTACCTGGTGCAGAACTGTGGTCATAGTGATGATGCTGAGGCTTGTGGGGTTATTTCTGTGTTTCCTCAGGGTTATGCTATAGCACTTAGGGTTCTAGCCACTGAAAGATACCTGTTTGACTAGGGCTGAACCTCATGGTGGTTCTCAGAGCTGGAATCTACCCATTCCCCTGGCTGTGTTGTATCATGTTGGCAGGCCTGGTCTTGTCCTTTCTTGCTCCACTGCACTGGGCTCAGGATCTCCAGCTGGTTTGCTGAGGTGGGGCTTGCTGCTGGTTTGTGGAGCACTTTCTGTCTTAGACTGTACACCCTTTTACCGAAGTTAGGCAGACCTTTCTTGATGATCTTCCAAGTTTCTTTGGCTGAAAGATTGTTTCACCCCATTGCTGGTTCCACTGTTTCAGGATTTGTGTTAGTGCTGCTATTTTATGGTTGTTAGGAGGTGAATGTAGGAGGTACAGTGATTCTTTCATACTCAGACATCTTGTCTCCTAAAAGTCCAAAAAATGACCATCTTTTATGAATACATTTAGAGCTTACATGTAATTTTTTAAAAAACATCACCTGGAGATGTTAATGATAAGAGAATCCCAGAGAGACAAAAGTTTATGTGGAAAAAAATCTAGAAATTTAGGATAATTACAAACTTTATATCAAGTGTGGTGGCATAGTCAAAAAGAAGCAGTGTAGTCTTAAATTGTATAAATAGAGGTTTAGTTTCTAGAATTTAGATGCTTCTAATCTGCTATCCAGCTAATCTACAATACCCAAACATTTATACATTCACTGATATTCCGGGAAAATGTTTAACAATGAGATCTCCAAGGATAAAATGTATGCATAACACACTTTTAAGTTCATCTGCATTAAGACTTCTTCATAATTTTTTTAAAGTCAAGACAATCAATTTAGAACAATCTAACTCTGATTTGTAGTCATTGTTGATTTTTATGATATAAATGTGATATTTTGTGATATAAGTGTGATATAAGTGCTCAGCAATTTTACAATTGTCCTGGAGCCACTACAAGGTGGCTTTAGCTTATCCATGTGCATACACACACACACACACACACACACACACACACACACTCACATACATTATCTATCTATCTAAATTAATTTATCTAATACCAGATCCAAATTTATAGTCCCTCTGACTATTGATCTATATCTATATGCCATATGTATCCCTATTTTCTTTTGCCTTAGGAAATAATAAACTTCATTGGATGTGTTCGCATAGCATCTATATGGTCATTTGTTGGAGATGTTATAGAAAAGATTCCTGTTCAGGTACCCATTTTATTAGATATCCTCTGAGTTTGCTACCCTCTTTCAGGTTCTATTATTCTGTGAAATGAGCTGATGCTGCATTTAGCTTTTTAAATTAAAGTATAGAGATGGATAAATTATAAATTTTCTACGTGAGGTGGTGGTGTGTTTGTGTGTATATATATATATACACACATATATGTATGTATTTATATATGTATGTATAAAATTTGATTTTAACTTTGCCATTTAACTACAAGAGAGATTATCTCAACTTCCCAATAATTAAATGTGTGTATGATGATATGACAGAGATTAGGTTATTGTCTCACACACAGAACACACACACACACACACACACACACACACATGTTTTATAGCAAATGTTGCCATAAGTCTAAACAATATGTTACCCCAATGTGATTTAAAATCTCCTGGGCAAATTACCAAAACTAAACATATTAAGTTTACTGGAACAGGACAAGGAATTTTTTGGCAGTATTTCCTTAATTAAAAGCCAGTAAGTTAATAGCTCTGGGCAATTCAAACACACATGTAACTCAATGCCTCCTCAGATTTTATGGAATAAACATAGTATATGTATAGCCATGTATACATATAAACACATTATGTGATTTGCATAGCATATGCATGAATAATATATTACATATGTGTACATATATGAATACATATATTTAGTGTAATGTACATGAATGTATCTGTTGGGTATTAGTAGTGAATGGATTGGTGTTTATGGGTATATCTTTAATACACATACACACAAACATACACATGCACACACATTAATAAAAATTCTCATATTTGCTTTTCTTGAGCTTTTAAAATGTTTCATATTTGAAGTTTTGTCCTAAAGTGTAGGTTCTCAATCATAATAATTTAATTATCTGGTACATATGTTAAAGTAATTGAAATAATCTGTAACTTTATCAACATGTGAGATAACATGGAATGAAATGGACCTGGACTCATAAAACCTAAGCTCAGTTTCATTTCCAAAATTTATTAGTTGCGTGAGTTGGGCTAGTTGCTTTTATATGAGTTACCTATGCTGAAAAGTGGAGATTATTATCATACTTGTACTACCCACTTCACAATTTTGTTACAAGTAAGACCCTTCGTAAATCTCTAAATTCTGTAGAAAAGTGGATTGTTACTATTGCATTTCATATATTGGAGTTATATTTGATGTTGACATTTTAAAAATAACCATTTTTGAACTACCCTGCTAGGTTGAAATTTATTACTAACTAATCGTTGCCTATATAATAGCAGTCTCTTAGTAATGTGAGGCCAAAACTTGATTAAGCACCTACTCACTATACGTAGGGCACCATGATGGTCAGTGGAAATAAAAAGGTGGGTGGTGTAGATGTAAGAAATTTATATTTCAGTCTCTTACCTTCATAATTATGATATATGATAAGTGACATGTAAACAGCATATTCAAACAGGTCCTTTCCCTTTTTGTTTTTTTATCACTTTTGGGATACAGACCTAGTAGTGGTATTGCTAGGACAATGTGTGTGCATGGTTTTATAGCCCTTTGAACATAGTTCCAAATTGCTCTACATGATGGTTGAATCATTTCAAAACCCTACCAACAGTTCATTAATGTCTCATTTTTCCTACATCCCTCCACCATTTGTCATTTTCCTTTTCTGTCCAATTAGCCAATCTGATAGTTATGTGGCAGTACCTCAGAATTGTTTCAGTTCACATTTCTCTGATCAATAGAGCATTTTTAATATGGCTATAGATAGCTTTGGTTACTTCATCTGAAAACTATTCTTTTTTTTTGATCATTTATCAATTGGTGAAGGGGTCTTCTTTTTACAAATTTGACTCAGTTCTCTCTGTGTTGGAGAAATGAGGCCTTTATCAGAGAAACTTGCTTCAATTTTTTTTTCATAGTTACTATGGTTAAATATACTTCTCTTCATCCTATTTATCCCCACACCCATTCTTTATTCAGTTCTCTCTCTTCTTTCAACTTGTCCCTCCTCAAAAGTGTTTTACTTCTGGCTATCATCTCTCCCAATATTTCCTCCCTTCCATAACTCACTCTGCCCTCAAGCCCCTCACCCCTGCCTTATCACCTTCCTCTCCTACTTTCTAGTAGTATAAGATTGATTTGTATATCCAATTGAGTGTGTATGTTATTCTCTCCTTGAGCCAATTCTGATGAGATTAAGGTTCACTCACACCATCTCATCTCCCTCTTCTTCCCCTCCACTGTAAAACCTTTTCCAAACTCTTTTATATGACATAATTTGCCACATTCTACCTCTCCCTATCTCCTTCTCCTAATATGTTCTTCTCTCACTATTTAATTTTATTTTATTTTTTAGATATCATACCTTCACATTCAACTCACACTTGAGCCCTCTGTCCATTTATGTTTCTTCTACCTGCCCTTAGAATGAGAAAATTCTTATGAGTTACAACTATCATCTTCCCATGAAGGAAGGTAAATCGTTTAACCTTATTAAGTCCCTTATGATTTCCCTTTCATGTTTACCTTTTCATGCTTCTCTGGAATCTTGTATTTGAAAGTCAAATTTTCTATTCAGCACTGGTCTTTTCATCAAAAATACTTAAAATTCTTCTATTTCATTCAATGTCTATTTTTCCCCTGAAGGATTATACTCAGTTTTGCTGGTTCTGGACTTTAATCCTAGCTCCTTTGCCTTTCAGAATATCATATCCCAAGCCCTCTACCCCTTTAGTATAGAAGCTGCTAAATCTTGTGTTTTCCTGACTGTGGCTCCATGATACTAGATTTCTTTCTTTCTGGCTGCTTGCAATATTTTCTCCTTGACCTAGAAGCTCTGAATTTAGCTATAATATTCCTGGGAGTTTTAATTTTGCTATCTCTTTCAGGAAGTGATTGATGAATTCTTTCAATGTCAACTTTGCCCTCTGTTTCTAAACTGTCAGGGCAGTTTCCCTTGATAATTTCTAGAAAGATGATGTCTAGGCTCTTTTTTTAAATCATGGCTTTCACATAGTCCAATAATTTTTAAATCATGTCTCTTGGATCTACTTTCCAGGTCAGTTGTTTTTCCAAAGAGATATTTCATATTGTCTTCTATTTTATTCATTCTTTTGTTTTTGTTTTATTGTTTCTTGATTTTTCATGAAATCATTAGCTTCCACTTACTCAATTTTAATTTTTAAGAAGGTATTTTCTTCAGTGAGTTTTTGTATCTCCTTTTCCATTTGACCAATTGTAATTTTTAAGGAGTTTTTTTTTGTTCAGTGAATTTCTGTGCCTCTGTTTCCATTTGACCAATTCTGCTCTTTCAAATGTGAATTCGTTTTAAGTATTTTATCTATTGATTTCATATTTTCCAATCGACACTGAGATCCCAGAAAGTAGAGAATGTTTGTTGGCCTCCCTTTGTAGTCCCAGTATTTAACACAATGCTTTGCAAATCAAATGCTCATTGGCTGTTGATTATTACAATGCTATTTTGAGTGCACTGCTGGTTTGAACATGTGTCTTACTACTGACAACAGAACTGCCAGTCATGACACCATGTGTTCTTTCACAAAAGATAAGGAATTTTATTTTTACTGTATTATGTCTGCGTCACTTAACCCAGGGTATAAGTGGTAAGATATGCAAATTCACATTTATCTCCCTCTGCAATTTGTTTTACGCAGAATAAGACATAATAAAGTTTTATATTGCAGTGTGTTTTATACTTAGTCCCAGGGCTTCACTTGGATGTTTCCCTGGAACATAAATTCAGGCTTCTTCCTAATTATTTTTCATAGAATCAATTAAAGCGGTGAGAAGTGGGATGGAATGGACACTTACTAAATGCCTACTTTGTGCCAGGCACTGTTCTATGTGTTTTACAATTCTTATCTCACTATAACCAACTTGTCTTTTTTTAATTGATCTTGTGCCCCGCACAAAAATCATACTGATTTATTGGAGTGTGAAAAACAGGCATTTAAAAAGTAACAGAATAAAGATATATTAATAGAAGCAAGATTGTAATCACAGAATCTCTCTATATAAAAAAAGTAACTTTATGATAAAGTTTTACAGGTAAATAATAACTTTGAAAGTAGAAAACAATACAATCTTTAACTTTGATAACAAAAAGTTATGTACATGAAAAAAGTTTTCTAAATAAATTTTAAAAATTTAAAGTAAATATTCACTAAACTGGGGATCCAATTCTCATTTGCAAACATTTAATAAGATATTAGGTGAATAAGTAATTTTTGACTGTTGTAAATACCCAAATTAGCTGTAAAAGACCTATAAAGACACTAGCTACATGCAGAAAAAGAATTGATAAAAAGAAGTTTCTATAGAACAATTACGTATTACACACACACACACACAAACACACAAACACATTTGTGTCTAATGGTAGCCATCTCCATGTTGTGCAGGAGGGAAGCAAAATAAAAGGAAAAATAAATTTACATGGTAACTTTGTTATTTATTTAAAAGGAATATCAAATTTTACATAATAGATTTGAAGTTTTGTGGAGTGTTGGTGCTACTAATATAAATATGGCAGTCATTTTCATGTAATTAAAAACACATGAGTGGATGAGGTCTTAAAGAGAAAGTATATAGAAAGAGAAGTGATTAAAATCAGTTTCCTGAGGGAGAAGCCGACTTCATAGATTTAGTTAAATGACGATATCTCCAAGCAATTGGAGAGGAACATGAGGGGAAATCTATATTTTTATACTATCTGCAAATCAGGAGTTCTTTCTTGACCTAGGGTCCATGAACTTTTTTTAAAAAGCTTCTTACATACTACAATGTATTTTATTTTATGTAGTTGAAAAATATTCTAAAAATGAGTCCATATTCTTAACCAAACAGTCAGTGGAGTTCATGATTTAAACAAAAATTTAAGATTCTTTGTTTTATATTATTAAGTCCTTGCATGGAAGTATATAAGTAACCCCACGCTATTGAATGGCTTGCACACCAAGGCTTGGAATTTTTAGTTTTATTCCCAGCCTCCATTCAATCCTTTGGGGAATATAATAGTCTTCAAATGTTCATATGCTGTTTCATCTCAGTGACAAACAGCTTTCATACTTTTTTACAGTGTCCCTGTTGGCTACTTTAAGCTAAATCAGTGATTCAAACCATTTTTCACTCATGAAACCAAGAGTTTGCAAAAGTGTACATTAAAGAGCCCAAGCATCACAGAAAAAAAAAAAAAACTTTTTGATTTGCAATCTAAACACATATTTCCTTAGCTATTTTTTAGAAGAACCTCTACTGTTTGCAAAATCATGACTTCTTTGGAACATTTTCTTTGATCCCAACCGTTTTTGAGATATCAGATATTCCCTGATGTGATGTTCAATTGTATGTAAATTGTTAACTATCTTTTCCAAAAGGTCTTATAATGAAGTGCAATTGTTCAAAAGCAGGTAAATAGTACAAACTAGAGACTTTAAGAACTACAAAATATTTGCTAACCTGAAAAGTTTTTGTTTCACTATTGTAAAGTAATATACTCTTGTTACCTCAATGGGCTAAAAACTTCTTTACCAAATTTCATTTTTTATAAATGTCAAGGTTAACCTTTTGATAGCCCATGCTTATCTTAGAATTATGTCCAACATGATTTATATCTATCATAGGTGTAATTAAACCTTTAAAATGGTAGCTGTTTGTTTTATTGAATAATTCCTCATTGGTCAAGTAGACTTGTCCTTATAATAACACTAAATCTCCAAAATGAAATAGTGGTTCATGATATCATTATGTAATTTGCAAATAGATTATTGATTATATGAACTATTGCACCTCATTATAATTTGACTTAAATTTTTCTTTTCCATCTTTATAATGTAACAGTTCTAAGTGACATATGATAAAAAGATTGCAGAATTGAAAGCTAACAAATTCAGTTATGATCAAATTCTATTCCATGAGATTTTAATAATTTGGCATTCTAGTAAACCACAGCACACCAATAAACGCACACACACACACCATAATACACTATATAAATATAAAACAAAGTATAAAATTTCATCAATAATTTTAGCTTGAGAGAATTTTCTTTATATTCTATCTAAAATAATAATAAATTATTTAACACTTTGCAGCTAGCAATGTATTTTGCACATATTGCTTCATTTTAGTCTTCACTGCAATCCTTTGATGTAGGTATTATCATTCCCATTTTGAAAATGAAGAAACTGAGGGCCAGAAATGTCAAGTGACATTGTCACAGTCAGAAGGATTTCTAGTTTCTCATGACTTCAAGTGTATCATTCTTCCTCTTACATCCATTACCTCTTTAATAGACATGCAAAGTGTTAGTTATAAAAACAGCATGTTCTCTGTAATACTGTATTTCATGTCCAAATGTTTCTATTTCATCTATCTATTTTTAGGATTTTATCCTCAGCAAAAGGATTATCTCAGAATTCCTGGACATTTTTAATATATTTCTACTTTTTCAAAATAATATCTTTCTTAGTTAAATGCAAACCAATCCTATGAAAATCATAAAATTGACCACATCAAATATTTTTGATTACTGTTCTCTTAAGTTCTCTGATCCTTTTTTTCTCAATCAGTAAAATGAAGGAATTGGACTAGATGATACTGAAGGCCTCTTTCAACTCTAAGTTGTAAGAGTATCATTAACCTGTTTTCTTTAAAAACAAAAGAAAACAAGAGGAAAAACATCAACAATATAGTTATAAACTCAGGTCTATTTATTAGTTTACAGAATTTCTCACTAGTGTCTATGTACTTTGTAAGTGAAGCATTGGGTGATTCATCATTATTCTTTTTTATTTTTGTTCTTAAGCATTTTCTGTTTTTCATTTTAATTTCATCGTGTTTCCTCTCTCTTACTAGAGTACTAATTGTTATTCTTAGTCTATGTTGGACATTAGTCATTATTATTGTTGTTATTATTATTTTTAATAATATTCATTCTTGACCCCTTCTTGTCTTCTCTTTGTAAGGTAAATACTGGGTGAATATTATTTTTAAAATGTATCATGCAAAGCACAGATCTTTACATCTCTTGTTTTTGCCACCTCTGAAGACTGACATTGCCTTTCACATTTAATGATTCCCATTATTTACTTTTGAAGTTTCTTTTTTATATAACTTGATTAGATATAAAAGAAATATATATATAAATATATATATAAATATATTACTATATTTAATTCAAATTTAACTAATTAATAATAACTGTATTTGCATAGCACTTTAAGGAACAGTTCTGTATATGCCACATGAATTAAATATAATATTGGTTATTAAGATTCAGAGTCAGAATAAATTTTATTTTCATAATTTAATAGTTATTCTTCTTTCAGAAAAAAATAGCTAAGGAAATATGTGTTTAGATTGCAAATCAATATATATATATATATATATTTATATATATATTATATATATATAAATATATAAATATAAAAGAAATCACCCCTAGTGATCAATTGCTTCTCAAAATGTAAAATTTTAATAATACTGAAAGTAAAGGCAGAACAAATTTTATGACACTTTTTGGAGGCTCCTAAAATAATTATCAATTTGACAATAAGGTCTCACTATTTTGTTATTATTTCTATATTTAATTCAAATTTAACTAATTAATAATAACTGTATTTGCATAGCACTTTAAGGAACAGTTCTGTATATGCCACATGAATTAAATATAATATTGGTTATTAAGATTCAAAGTCAGAATAAATTTTATTTTCATAATTTAATAGTTATTCTTCTTTCAGGAAAAGTGTTCACACAAAGAAGTTGGAATATATTAGACTAGAGAATGCAATCTCTCATATAAGCACATATAAATATGTATATGTATGACTAAAATTATGCATACATTTATATTAACTTGACATCATTCCTTGAAGTTGTAAATCAATAACACTAATACTTCATCAAACATGGGAATAATTATAGCATCAATATTACTTGTACCATTTAATCAAGTTTGGCAAGAGTAATATAATTGGAGCTATAATGCTGAGAAGACAGAATTTTATGTGAAATTTGTTTCCAAAAGTTGCATACATCAGCTTCCATAACATTGCTAAAAAAAGAAAGAAAGAAAAAATCCTTGAGGAAGTTTTCTAATTATTCAAGATTAGTAGTTCCTTTAGATCTATTCCCTACTGATATATATGTATACATCTATATCTATTTGTAGATAGATATAGATATAGATAGATTGTATCTATATCTATCTGTATCTATTTATCTCTATCTATCTAGAGATAGCTACCTAGCTAAATAGGTAGACAGATAGATAGGTAGAGATAGATAGATAGATCACAGTGTCATTCCTCAATGTTTACCATCAAAAAATTTCTAGGATTTTAACCATGAACATCATTTTTACAGTGTGTTTTCCTACAGTTATGCAATAGAGTTGCTCACAGATGATAGAAACTTCAAAATTCATCTAATCCAATCAATACCTGAACAGAAATGCTGTCTACAATATTCTGAAAAAAATGATCATATAACCTTTTCTTTTTTTTTCCTTTGGTTTTAAACATTTTCACATTGGTCATGTTGTATAGATGCATTAGATTGAATGGGAGAAACAATGAGAAAGAAGAAACAAAA
The DNA here is from genome assembly GCF_011100635.1 of Trichosurus vulpecula. Taxonomy (NCBI): domain Eukaryota; kingdom Metazoa; phylum Chordata; class Mammalia; order Diprotodontia; family Phalangeridae; genus Trichosurus; species Trichosurus vulpecula. The sequence continues at coordinate 319,199,722 of NC_050573.1, read as the reverse complement.
CAAAAAAGAGCAAATAGTATGCTTCAAACTGCATTCAGACTCCATATGTCTTTCTCTGGATGTGGATGGCATTTTTCATCATGGGTCTTTTAGAATTGTTTTAAGGCTTTGCATTGCTGGGAAGAGCTAAGTCTGTCAAATCCAGTCATTGCACACTGTGGCTGTTACTATATACAATTTTCTGGTTATACCCGCTTCACTCAGCACCAGTTCATGTAAGTCTTTCCAGGTTTTTCTGAAGTTGGCCTGTTCATCATTTCTCATAGCACATGAGTATTCCATTACATTCATATACTAGAACTTGTTCAGCCATTCCCCAGTTGATGGGCATCCCCTCTATTTCCTGTTCTTGGTCACCACACAAAAAAACCTGCCATAAATATTTTTTTTTACATGTGGGTCCTTTTCCCATTTTAGTGATCTATTTGGGAAATAGACATAGTAGTGTTAATGGTGGGTCAAAGCACATGCACAGTTTTATAGCACTTTAGGCATAATTCCAAATTACTCTCTAGAATGGTTGGGTCAGTTCAAAACTCCACCAACAATGCATTAGTGTTCCAATTTTCCTACACCTTCTGCAACATTTCATATCATTTCTTGTTTTGTCATGTTAGCCAATCTGATAGGGGTGATGTGCTACCTCAGAGTTGTTTTGCTTTGCATTTCCCTAATCAGTAGTGATTTAGATAATTTTTTTCTTGTGACTATAGATAGCTTTAATTTCTTTCTCTGAAACTGCTTGTTCATGTCTTTTGAACACTTATCAATTGGGGAATGACTTGTATTCTTATAATGTGACTCAGTTTTCTACATATTTTAGAATTTTAGGCCTTTGTCAGAGACACTGGTTGTAAAAATTCTTTTCCATTTTTCTGCTTCCCTTCTAATTTTGGTTGTATTGGCTTTGTTTGTGCAACAACTTTTGAAATAAATGTAAATGAAACGATTCATTTTGCATTTCATAATGTTCTCTATCTCTAGTTTGGTGACAAATTCCTCCATTCTCCACAAATCTGATAGATAAACTACTTCTTGCTCTCATAATTTACTTCTATGAGCCATTATATCTAAATTGTGTACCCATTTGGACTTTATTTTGTTATACAGTGTAAGACATTGGTCTGTGGTCAGTTTCTGCCACACTATTTTACAGTTTCCCCAGAAGTTTTTATCAAACAATGAATACTTAACCCAGAAGTTGAGGTCTTTCGGATTATCTAACAGGAGATTACTATAGTCGTTGACTACTGTGTCTTGTGTACCTAACCTATTCCACTAATCCGCCCCTCTGTTTCTTAGCTAGTGCCAAGTACTTTTGATGATTACTGCTTTATAATACAATTTGAAATCTGGTATGGCTAAGCCACTTTCCCTAGCATTTCTTTTAATTAATTCCCTTGATATTGTGGACATTTTGTTCTTCCAGCTGAATTTTGTTATTTTTTCTAGCTCTATAAAATCATTTTTGGTAGTTTGATTGTATGACAGTGAGTGAGCAAATTAATTTAGGTAGAATTGTCATTTTTGTTATATTAGCTCAGTCTACCCACGAGCAACTGTTTTTCCAATTATTTAGATGTGACTTTATTTGTGTGAAAAGTGTTTTGTAATTGTGTTCATATAGTTCCTGGATTTGTCTTGGCATATAAACTGCCAAATATTTTATAATGACTACCATAACTTTAAAGGGAATTTTGCTTTCTATTTCTTGCTGTTGGACTTTGTTAGTAATACACAGAAATGCCTATGATTTATGTGAGTTTATTTTATATTCTGCAACTTTGCTAAAGTTGTTTATTATTTCAAGCAATTTTTTACTTTATTCTCTAAGATTATCTAAGTATGTCATCCTATCAATCTGGAAAGAGTGATGACTTAGTTTATTCTTTGCCTATTTTAATTCCTTCAATTTCTTTTTTTTCCTCTCTTATTGCTAAACCTAACATTTCTAATACCAAATTGAATAACAGTGGCAATAATGGACAACCTTGTTTCACCCCAATGTTATTAAAATGCTTCTAGCTTATCCCTACTAAATATAATGGTTGGTGATTGTCTTAGGTAGATGCTACTTATCATTTTAAGGAAGGATCCATTTATTCCTATGCTGTCTAGTGTTTTTAATAGAAATGGGTGTTATATTTTGTCAAAAGCTTTTTGAAATAATCATACCATTTCTGTTAGTTTTGTTGTTGATATGCTCAATAATGATGGTAGTTTTCCTAATATTGAACCAGGTCTGCATTCCTGGTATGAATCCTACCTTATCCAAGTGTATTATTCTCATGATAATGTGCTGTAATCTTTTTGCTAATATTTTATTTATTTTTTTGCATCTCTATTCATTTTGAAAATTGGTCTATAATTTTCTTTCTCTATTTTGAGTCTTCCAGGTTTAGGTATCAATACCATGTTAGTGTTATAAAAAAAAATGCTAGGACTCCTTCTTCACCTATTTTCCCAAATAGTCCATATGGTATTGGAATTAATTGTTCTTGAAATGTGTGATAGAATTCACTTGTAAATCCATATGATTCTAGAGATTTCTTCCTACGGAGTTTATTGATGGCTTGTTCAAATTCTTTTTATAAGATGGGATTTTTTTTGTTAGGCAATTTATATTTTTATAAATATTCATCCATTTCACTGATTGTCCAATTTATTGGCATACAATTGGGGAAAATATTTTCTAATTATTGTTTTAATTTCTTCTTCATTGGAGGTGAATGCACCCTTTTCATTTTTGATACTATTAATTTGGCTTTCTTCTTTTTTTTTAAATAAAATTAACCAAAGGTTTATCTATTTTACTCTTTATTTTCTTAAAACCAGCTCTTAGTTTTATTTATTAGTTAAATAGTTTTCTTAAGATCAGTTTTATTAATCTCTCCTTTGGCTTTCAGTATTTCTAATTTAGTATTTAATTGAGGATTTTTAATTTGTTCTTTTTCTAACTTTTTCAGTTGCATGCACAATTTATTGATTTTTTTCTCTATTTTATTCATGTAAGCATTCAGAGATACAAAACTTTCCCTAAGAACCACTTTCACTGCATCCTATAAATTTTGGCATGTTGTCTCATTATTGTCATTCTCTTGAATGAAGTTATTGTTTCTGTGATTTGTTCTTTGACTCCCTAATTCTTTAGGATTAGATTATTTACTTTCCAATTAAATTTTAGTCTATCTTTCCATGACCCTTTATTGAATATCATTTTTATTGCATCATGATCTGAAAATGATGCATTTAATATTTCTGCATTTCTGCATTGGATTATAAGTTTTTTTGTCCTAGTACATGGTCAGTTTTTGTGAATGTGCCACGTACCATGGAGAAAAAGGAATATTCCTTTTTATTCCCATTCAGTTTCCTCCAGAGGTCTACCATATATACATTTTGTAAAATTCTATTCACCTCCTTAACTTTTTTATTGTTTATTTTGAGGTTAGATATATCAGGTTCAGAAAGGGGGAGTTTGAGGTCCTCCAGTAGTATACTTTTGCTGTCCTTTTCTTGCTGTACTTCCCTTAACTTCTCTTCCAAGAATTTAGATACTATACCACTTGGTGCATATATGTTTAATAAGAATATGACATCATTTTCTGTGATGACTTTTTGCAACATATAGTTTCCTTCCTTATCTCTTTTAATTAGATCTATTTTTGCTTTTGCTTTGTCTGAGATCAGGCATGCTACACCTGTTTTTTGTTTTAAATTCAGCTGAAGCATAATATATTCTACTCCAGCCTTTTACCTTTACCCTCTGCATATCCCCTTGAATAAAAAATGTGTTTCTTGCAAACGATATATTGTAGGCTTATGGTTTTTAATCCCTTCTGCTATCTGCTTCCATTTTATGGGAGAATTCATCACATTCACATTCACAGTTATGATTACTATCTGTGTCTTTCTCTCATACTATTCACCCCTGCCATTTATGCTTTTATTTCTCCTTTCTACCTTTCCCTCCTCAAAAGAGTTTTGCTTTCAAACACCACCTAGCTCAGTCTTCCCTCCCTTCTATCACCCCATTCCTCTTCTTTCTCTTTTCCCTTACTACTTTTTCCCTCCTTTCTAACCACCCTCTCCCTTTCCTTTCCCCTTTCCCCTCCTACTGCCCACAGGGCAAGTTACATTTCTATACCTGAGTATGTTATTCCCTCCTTGAACCAAATCTTATGAGAGTCAAGTTCAAACAATGCTCATCTCCCTCTCTCCTTTCCCTCTACTGTTATGTGTTTTTGTGCCTTTTTCATGTGATGTAATTTACCCTTTTCTGCCTCCTCCTTTCCTCTTCTCCCATTACAATCCCCTTTCACCTCTTAATTAGGTTTTCTTATCATTACATCAGTTAATTTATTCCTCAAATTTTGTCTATGTATACCCCTTTAAAATTTCATAATAAAGATACTATTCTCAAGATTTATAAGTATCATCTTCCCACTTACTGATGTAAAGAGTTTGTCCTTATTGAATTACATATTTTTTTCTTTCCCGTTTACGTTTTTATGCCTCTCTTGAGTCTTGTGTTTGAAGATCAAATTTTCATTGAGCTCTGTTCTTTTCATCAGGAAGGTCTGTAAATCCCCTATTACATTGAATGTCCATCTTCTTGCCTGAAAGATTATGCTCAGATTTGCTGGCTAGTTGATCCTTGGTTGTGATCTAAACTCCTTTGCCTTACAGAATATCATATTCCAAGCCCTCTGAACTTTTTAATGTAGAAGCTACAAGGTACTGAGTGATCCTGACTGTAGTTAAATGATATTTGAATTCTTTCTGTCTGGCTGCTTGCAATAATTTCTAATTGACCTGATAATTCTGGAATTTGAGTACAATATTCTTTGGCATTTTCAATTTGGGATAGCTTTCAGGAGGTGATGAGTAAATTCTTTTGATGATGATTTTATCCTCTGGTTCTGCGACCTTGGGGTAGTTTTCCTTGATTTCTTTGAAGATTTTGTCCAGGTTCTTTTTTCATCATGACTTTCTGGTAGACCAATAATTCTTCTACCTCTCTAATTTGACGTTTAAAATCATTCTTGAGGTATTCCAAGAAGGCTTTCTGGGCTAAAGTCTAGATCATGTTCCTCTCTGAGGTTTCAGATGTGGATATAGGGTCAGTGCTGTCCTCTTCTGAATTTATGTTTTGATATTCCGTGTCCCCATAGTAAGAAACTAAGGTCATTGATTTTCTTTTTTATGTTTTTTAATTCGATTTTTTTTATTTTTAGTTTATAACATTTAGTTTTACAGGTTCTTGAGTTTCAAATTTTCTTCCCTTCCATCCCCTCCCCCCTCACTCCTCAAGAGTCCAATATAGATTCTACTTAAACCTTCACATTAAACTTATTTACACAATAGTCAAGTTGCAAAGAATTATGACCAATGGAATGAATCATGAGAGAGAAGAAACTGACCTCCCCTCAAGAAAAGAGGAAAAAAAGAGAACAAATAGTTTACTTCAATCTGCATTCAGACTCCACAATTCTTTCTCTGGATGTAGCTAGCTTTGTCTATCATGAGTCCTTTGAGCTGCTTTTCAGTCTTGTATTTCTGAGGAGAGCCATGTCTATAAGAGTTAGTCATCACAGAATCAATATGTCTGTGATTGTGTATAATGCTCTCCTGGTTCTGCTCCTCTCACTCAGCATCAGATCATGTAAGTCTTTCCAGGTTCTTATGAAGTCTGTATCTTCCCTACTTCTTATATCAAAATAGTATTCCATTACATTCATATACCACAACTTGTTCAGCCATTCCCCAATTGATGGGCATCTCCTTGATTTCCAGTTCTTTTCCACCACAAAAAGAGCAGCTATAAATATTTTTGTACATACAAGTCCCATTCCCACTGGTGTGTCTCCTTGGGATATAGACCTAGGAGTGGTATTGCTGGGTCAAAATGTATATACCTTTTTATATCCCTTTGGGCATAGTTCCAAATTGCTCTCCAAAATGGCTGGATCTGCTTACAACTCCACCAACAACATAACAGTGTTCCAATTTTCCCATATCCTCTTCAGCATTTATCATTTTCCTGTTTTCTCATGTTAGTCAGTCTGACAGGAGAGATGTGGTACTTTTGATCTGCATTTATCTAATCAATAGTGATTTAGATCATTTTTTCATATGCCTATGATTCTCTTTAATTTCTTCCTCCGAAAACTGCCTGTTCATACTCTTTGACGATTTCTCAATTGGGGAATGACTTGTATTCCTATAAATTTGGCTCACTTTCCTGTATATTTTAGATATGAGGCCTTTATCAGAGACACCAGTTGTAAAGATTTTCTCCCAATTTTTTGCTTCCCTTCCGATCTTTGTTGCATTGGCTTTGTTTGTACAAAAACTTTAGTTTAGCATAATCAAAGTTATCCATTTTGCATTTTATAATGCTCTCTATCTTTTGTTGAGTCATGAATTCCTCCCTTTCCCATAAATCTGACACAAATCTTGCTCTCACAAATTGCTTATGGTATCTGCCTTTATTCATAAATCATGAACCAATTTTGACTTTATTTTGGTATGTGGAGGAAGATATTGGTCTATGTCCAGTTTCTGCCATACTATTTTCCAGTTTTCCCAGGAGTTTTTGTGAAATTGTGAATTATTAACCCAGAAGCATGATTCTTTGGGTTTGTCAAAGAGTAGACTGCTATAGTCGTTGACTTCTGTGTCTTGAGTACCTAACCTATACCACTGATCTACCACTCTGTTTCTTAGCCAATAGTGGGGAGTTTTGAGGACTGTTGCTTTATAGTACATTTTGATATCTGGTATGGCTAGGCCACTTTCCCTAGCATTTCTTTTCATTAATTCCCTTGATATTCTGGACTTTTTGTTCTTTCAGATGAACTTTGTTATTATTTTCTGCAGCTCTGTAAAATAATTTTTTGGAAGTTTGATTGGTGTAGCACTGAATAAGTAAATTAATTTAGGCCAAATTTGTATTATATTAGCTTGGCCTAACCATGTGCAACTGATGTTATTCCATTTAATTATATCTGACTTTATTTGTGTGAGAAGTGTTTCATAATTTTGTTCATATAGGTCCTGGGTTTGTCTTGGCAGGTAGACTCCCAAATATTTTATACTGTCTACAGTATCTTTAAATGGAATTTCTCTTTCTATTTCTTGCCATTGGGCTTTGTTAGTAATATGTAAAAATACTGAGGATTTATGTGGGTTTATTTTATATCCTGCAACTTTGCTAAAGTTGTTTATTATTTCATGTAGTTTTTTACTTGATTCTCTAGGATTCTCTACGTAAATCATCATATCATCTGCAAAAAGTGATAATTTAGTTTCTTATCTGCCTATTCTAATTCCTTCAATTTCTTTTTCTTCTCTTAATGCTAAAGCTAACATTTCTAGTACCAAATTGAATAATAGGGGTGATAATGGACACCCTTGTTTCACCCCCAATGTTATTGGGAATGGCTCTAACTTATACCCATTACAGATAATGCTTGCTGATGGTTTCAGGTAGATGCTATTTATTCTTTTAAGTAAGACTCCATTTATTCATATGCTTTCCAGTGTTTTAATAGGAATGGGTGTTGTATTTTGTCAAAAGCTTTTCCTGCATTTATTGAGATCATCATATGATATACGATCAATTATGCTGATAGTTTTCCTAATATTGAACCAGCTTTGCATTCCTGGAATAAATCCTATATGGTCATAGTGTATTATTCTGGTAATAATTTGCTGCAGTCTTTTTGTTAATATCATTTAAAATTTTCGCGTCAATATCCATTAGGGAAATTGGTCTATAATTTTCTCTGTGTCTTTTGATTCTTCCTGGTTTAGCTATTAGTACCATATTTGTGTCATAAAAAGAATTTGGTAGGACTCCTTGTTTTCCTATTTTCCCAAATGGTCTATAAAGTATGGGAATTAATTGTTCTTTCAATGTTTGATAGAATTCACATGTAAAACCATCTGGCCCTGGAGGTTTTTCCTAGGTAGTTCATTGATGGCTTGCTCAATTTCTTTCTCTGAGATGGGGCTATTTAGGTAATTTGTTTCCTCTTTTGTTAGCCTGGGTAATTTGAATTTTTATAAATATTCATCCATTTCCAGGCGGTTATCAAATTAATGGGCATATATTTGGACAAAATAATTCCTAATTATTGTTTTGATTTCCTCTTCATTGGGGGTGAATTCACCCTTTTAATTTTTGATACTGGTAATTTGGTTGTCTTTCATTTTTTAATCAAATTGACCAAGGGTTTATCAATTTTATTTTTTTTCCATAAAAACAGCTCTTAGTTTTATTTATTCGTTCAATAGTTTTCTTGATTTCAGTTTTATTAATCTCACCTTTGATTTTCAGTATTTCTAACTTGGTATCTATTTGGAAATTTTCAATTTGATCTTTTTTCTAGTTTTCTTTTCAGTTGCATGCCCATGTCATTGATCTCCTTTTTATTTATTTTTTTTTTTCATATAAGCATTTACAGATATAAAACTTCCCCTAAGAATGGCTTTTGCTGCATCCCATAAGTTTTGTTATGTTGTCTCATTATTGTCATTCTCTCGAATGAAGTTATTAATTGTTTCTATGACTTGTTCTTTGCCCCACACATTCTTTAGGATTAGATTATTTAGTTTCCAATTAATTTTTGGTTTATCTGTCCATGGTCCTTTAGTAAAAATAATTTTTTATTGCGTCTTGATCTGAGAATGATGCATTGACTATTTCTGCCTTTCTGCACTGGATTGTGAGGTTTTTATGCCCTACTCCATGGTCAATTTTTGAGTATGTGCCATGTACCTCCGAGAAAAAGTTATATTACTTTTTATATCCATTCAGTTTTCTCCAGATATCTGTCATATCTGCCTCTTCTAAAATTCTCTTCACCTCCTTAACTTCTTTCTTGTTTATTCTGAGGTTAGATTTATCAAGTTCAGAGAGGGGGAGGTTGAGGTCTCCCACTATTATGGTTTTGGTGTCTATTTCTTCCTATAAATCCCTTAACTTCTCCTCTAAGTATTTGCATGCTGTAGCACTTGGTGCATATATGTTAAATAAAGTTATTGCTTTATTGTCCATGGTGCCTTTGAGCAGGATATAGTGTCCTTCCTTATCTCTTTTAATTAGATCTATCTTTGCTTTTGCTTTGTCTGAGATTAGGATTGCTACTTCTGCTTTTTTTTTTTTTTTTACTTTAGCTGGAGCACAAGATATTCTACTCCATCTTTTTACCTTATCTGTGCATATCTCCCTTTTTAAATGTGTTTCTTGTAAACCACATATTATAGGGTTATGGTTTTTAATCCATCCTGCTATCCACCTCTGTTTTATGGGAAAGTTCATCCCATTGACATTGACAGTTATGATTGCAAGCTGTGTCTTTTTCTCCATTCTGTTCCCCCCGCCATTTGTGCTTTTATTTCTCCCTCCCTCCTTCTGCTCCTCAACAGAGTTTTGCTTTTGACCACGGCCTTACTTAATTTGCCCTCCCTCTTCATTTCCCTCTCTTATCTTACCTTTTTCCCCTTGCTAGTCCTTCCTTCCCTTCTGACCAATGCCCCTATTCTTTCCCCTTTCCCCTCCTACTTCCTGTAGTGCAAGTTTGATTTCTATACTTTTCAGAGTATGTTATTCTTTTCTTGAACCAAATCTGATGAGAGTAAAGCTCATATACTGCTCTTCTCCCTCCTGTCTTTCCCTCTACTATAATTTGTTTTTGTGCCTCTTCATTTGATGTAATTTACCCTTTGCTACTACCTCTTTACCTCTTCTCACAGAACCCTCCTTTTACATCTCTTAATTATGTTTTTTTATCATTGTATCATTTGTTTAATATTGACAAGCACAGTCTATGTGTACCCCTTTCAATTGTCATAATAACTGTACTACTCTCAACATTGACATATGTGTATATATATATATATATATATATATGTATGGTATACATATACATGTATATGTAAACACACATATATATATATATATATATATATATATATAATGTATAACATACATAAAACAATATAATCCTCTATAAGGATCTAAACAATTTGGTCTTATTGATTAACAGGGTTTGTGGGAGTACTGCCCCCTGTTTACTTTTTTATGTCTCTCTTGGGTTTTGTATGTGGAGATCAAATTTTCCATTCAGTTTTGGCCTTTTCATCATGAAGGTCTGGAATTCCCTTATTTGTTGAATGTCCATCTCTTACCTGAAAAAATTATGCTCAGTTTTGCTGGGTAGGTGATCCTTGGTTGTAGTCCATGCTCCTTTGCCCTTTGGAATATCATATTCCAATTTCTCCTGTCAATTAATGTAGAAGCTCAGAGACCCTGCATGACCCTGATTGCAGTTCCATGATATTCAAATTGTTTCTTTTTAGCTGCTTGCAGTATTTTCTACTTGATTTTGTAATTCTGAAATTTGGCTGTAATATTTCTTGTAGTTTTCAATTTGGGATGTCTTTCAGGGGGTGATCGATGGATTCTTTCAATGACTATTTTCGCCTCTGGTTCTAGGACTTCTGGGTCTATCTTCAATAATTTCTTCAAAGATACTGTCCAGGCTCTTTTGTTCAATGTGGCTTTCTGGTAGACCAACAATTCTTAAATTGTCTCTCCTGGAACTATTTTCCAGGTCAATCGTTTTTCCAATCAGATCTTTCACATTTTCTTCTATTTTTTTCATTCTTTACATTTTGTTTGAGTACTTCTGATGCCTCATTAGGTTCCACTTGCTCATTTCTAATTTTTAATGAGTTGCTGTCTTCATTTTGCTTTTGAGTCTCCTTTTCCAGTTATTTGATTTTACCTATCGAAGTGTCATTTTCTCTATTTAGGTTCTAAATCTCCTTAGCCATTTCACCAGTTTTGCTTTTTATAGATTTGATCTCGTCCATGTTTTTTTTTTTTCTTTTACCTCCCTAATTTAGTTTTTAAATCCTCCTTTAGCTCTTCCAGGGATACTTTTTGTGCTTGCAACCAGTTCACATTCTCTTTTGAGGTATCAGATGTGGGCGCTGTCCTTTTCTGAATTTGTATTTTCTTGTTCCCTGTCTCCATAAAACGAATCAATGGTCCTTGGTTTTTTTCATGTTCATTTTCATGTTGGTTAGCTTTTTCCTGGCTTTATAGTGGATTTCTGTTTTTGGGGATCAGGGATCTCTGTCCCAGGTTTCTTGTTCTGGGAATTGTGAACCTAGTTACTGGCTTTGTGTATTATGACCTGTGGTTTCCTGAGGTGTGGGGGAGGGGTCATCTGGCTGCTGGAAGTCTCCTCTTCCCCTGGGGGTGCTCTCCAGCACCAGTGATCTCAGCTTTTGTCTGTGCTGGTGTCTGCCACTTCCCCTGGCTGTGCAAAGGCAGGTCTGGGTTCCTGCTGTTGACCCTTGCTGGCTCCACCCTTCTTGGACTCGGGAATTCTCACTGTTTGGCTACTGAAGCCCCACTTCTGTCTCCTCTATTCCAGCATTTTTCCTGAGGAATTCTCTGGGTCAGTGAGGGAGGGATTAGAGCTGTTTACTTGGCCATTATGTCTCCCAGAATTTCAAGAAGGCCTACTTCAAACCTTTAGGCTGCAAGCCTCAGGAGTAGATGTCTAGTGGCTACAAGTGCTGCGCTGCTCCCTCCCATGGCTTCAGCAGACTCTCATCCTGTGTTGGGAGGCCTGGGGCTCTCTGCCAGTTCCAGGCACCCAGCTTTCTCCCAGCCTAGATGGCTGGCTGTTTTCCACAGCTGGTTCTGCTTTGGTGCTATCAGGTGCAACTCAGCACACTAGGCACTCTCCCAGCCTACAGATTTATCCCGTTGTCCTTTCAAACTCTCCTGGCTTGGAAATTTGCCCCACAAAGTCTACTAGTGGCTTCTAACTCTCTCAAATCTGCTCAGATTCACTTTTTAAGAGATAGCTGACAGAACTTGTGAGAGAGCTCCGGTAAGATGCTGTTTTCACTCAGCCATCTTGCCCCCCCCACCCCCACTGCCACCCATCATTGCTTTTCTAAGTTGTTTTTTGCTTATTCTGTTTTCTTCTTTCCAGGCTTTCAAAGTGGACCTCTGCTTCTGGGGCACATGGGGCTCTGTCTCATGCTTCCTGTGCTGGGGGCTAAATGCCTGGTTCCACTCTATGCTATAACTTACCTGGTGCGAAGCTGGAGCTGGTGGTGGTTGGTGTGTTCCGAGGCCAGGTGAGGTCTTTCTGCATTTCCATGGGGTTACATGGAAGCTAAAGGAGTAGTGGAGGGGTGGCCAACTGGACATCTCCTCCTCCCCAGAGGCTGCACTAGAGCAAGAGTAGGCTCAGCCACTGGTGTATGCCCATCAGTGGTGCAAGAGGTGGTCTTTTGCACTTGTTTCTGCAAATTCCATTGGCTGTGAGAAGGCATATGAGAGGATCCTGGTGTGGGCGTTTGCTGGCTCCACAACCCTCGGGCTCAGGATCTCCACCTGGTTTGCTGGACACCTCCCATCTTTTATTGTTTCCCTTCAGCCACAGCAAGTGGGACCTTTCCTACTAATTCCTCTAGCCTCTCAAGCAAAAATCTGCTTCACCTCATCTTTCTGCTGGGTCCACTGTTTCAGGATTTTTCCTGGAGCAATATTTTCTGGGTTTTTCCAAGTCAATAAAGGAGAGTGAGAGTGATTTACTGCTCACTCCACCATCTTGGCTCCCAGAACCATATAACCTTTTCTTGAAAGCTTCTAATGGGTGGAATCCCAGTAGATCCTGAGGTAATCTATTCTCCTTTCCCTGTTAGGAAGTTTGTTTAAGTCTAGAGGAAATCTGTCTCTTCAGTTTCCAAGCATTTCTCCTTGCTCAAGCCACAGTGTATCTAGCAGAGAAAATCTGATATCACTTCTTCTACATTAACAATCATACACAACAACCCTTCTATACTTAAAAAAATAATGATTATAACACCCCCCTTCATCTTCTCCAGAGAAGATACTCCTATTTTATCTAGTCAGACTTTACATGACTTTATAATTTTATTTGTCTACTTCCTGATGTTTTACATCAGAGGTGAGAAACTCACCAGTGCAGTCCACACAAGCCAATAAAATTTCCCCTTGTGCCAGAATCAGATTAAAATAAAATAGAGAGCTTTTTAGTAAAATAAATAAAAATATGATAAAACATGTTATTTTTTTTTTACTTTTCTAAGTCAATATAAACATGTAGGGTTCCATTTCCATTTGAGTTTGGCAGCATTGCTCTAATAATTATCAATGACCTTCCAAAAATGGGGAACACAAAACTAAACACCATATTCCAGATTTGGATTCAGCAGGACTCTCACCTCCTTTGTCTTCCCATCTCAACCTCTCTTAAGGTGACATAAGATCTCATTAACTTTTTTGTCTTCTAAATCAAATTAGTGATTTCCATTGAGCTTTCAGTGTACTCAAAACCTCAGATCTTTTCCAAATGATGAAATGTTACTAAATTTTTTCACAATGTGTGTTTTTAAGAACTAACACTAATTCATGCTTTACTATTATTAAAATGCAGAAGATTTTTTTTTGTTTACATTGCCTGAAGATTTATTGTTCAAAAAAAAAAGATCTCTGGCTTCCTTCTTCTGCTTCATTGCAGGGAGGGATGCATTTAAAATGTTTTTCAGAATATATATCTTCTCACCAACTCCACTGGAATTTCCCCATCATATAATACAAAAAGCCTGAATTTGATATAAGAAAACCTGATTTCTTTGAAAGTTTATAAAGTTTGTGATTCTCTGCCACAGATATAAGATGTTATAACTTATCTAACTGAAATCAATTAAAAATTAATTTCCTAAAATTCTAAAGTTGAGTTAATAAAATGCAACTTTTACTTCAATCTCAGAATTTTTTAACCTTAATGGTTAGCATTAGTTGAAAAATAATAACTATACTCTGCTTCCTCTACTATCCCTCTCAAATAAATGATATATTACTTGAATTTTATATCTTTTTTACTTGATTCAACTTACAAAGCTTTTTATTAGGCACTTTTTACTAGTTTAGAATTTTAGTTTCATGTGGTTTTTATCTTGACACATTGGAGTTATGTTTCTTCTTGTCTACTATCATTAGGAAACTGCCTGAATTTCAATAATTATATCATCCTTTCTTCTGTGTATATGACTAATGACATACATTTGTCTTTGAGGACAAGGTGTAGAATTGACATTTAAATATCTCCTGTATGATAAAGCTACAGGAATTTTATCATTAACAAAAGAAGTATTTCCATAAGTCAAGGAACACATTTCCCCCCTCTAAAATCCACAGAAGTGTCAATTTACAATAGAACACTGTTTCATCATACTTGAGGGAATTTTGAAACTCTTATGGTAAATATTGCACTTTTACAAGTAATTCATTCAAAGCATTGGAAAGTACTTTAAGAGCTTCTTAAAATGATTTGTTGCCAGGACCTCTGAAACTTTTTGTCTTTGAGAGGAAATACATCAAAGTAACGTTTATCCTTTTTTACTATAATTCCTTGTCAAATTTTGGTTGTATTTACTGTCAGCAATATGCAAATGTTTCCTTTTCTCACCCTTTCTAACCTTGCTAGATCCAATTATAAATTTAATAACCATACTAAAATGTTTAAAGAAAACTGCTAGAATCACCTTTTATCAACTTTTATAATGCATTAAAAGTATGAAATTAAAATATAATCTTAATGATATTTAATAGCCTTTCTGTGATTATATAGCTAATAGCCATCAGTTTCATTTTTCCAGTGCAATTATACTATAATTATAAAAGAAAAATTCCAGTTTTTATATCACATAGGCACATGTGTATGCATATATGTCTGCATTGTGTATATGTGTATATATGTGTGTATACACCCATCATATATATGCATATTAGCCTCGTACATGTAGAAGGATTTAAATAGTTGCTGAGGTAAAAAGGAATCAAATTAGGCTCTCTACGATACAAGTCTTTTCTCATTTTGCATTTTTAATTATTTCTTTTAGTGCAACTAAAAAGCTATGAGCTTTTGTGGGGGCCTTTCTGAACTATTAACTATTTTCAGATTTTACAAATATTTTCACTTAAAATACAAATACTCATGCCCAGACTCAGTCTCAGACTTTGGAATCTTTCTTTGGTGACAAAGAAGACCAAAACATACAGCCAGAAGAAGTCAACAAAGTCAAAGAGCCTACGACAAAAACAATGGGGTGTAGAAATTGATCTTGCCCTACAAAAAAGAAACGGAAAAGGGGATGGGAGGGGAGTGGGGTGACAGAAGGGAGGGCTGACTGGGGAACAGGGCAACCAGAATATATGCCATCTTGGAGTGTGGGGGAGGGTAGAAATGGGGAGAAAATTTGTAACTCAAACTCTTGCGAAAATCAATGCTGAAAACTAAATATATTAAATTAAAAAACAAACAAACAAACAAAAAAAACAAAAGCAATATTTCTACCCCTACCAGAAAATGACCAAGCATGAGAGAGGGGAAATGTGAACTCAAAATGTAGGTCATTGTGATTTAGGTTAACTAAAGCCTGATGTCAAGCAGGAAATTTGCCTCTTTGTAACTTTTTCTCCTTGCTCCTTCTTTTAATCTCACAGAGCTAATAGATCAAGTCTAATTTCTCTGTCATATGGGAGAAACTTATTCCATTTGGTTGCAGAGGTGGGGATCCAAAACAACATGGAGTTGAAAAGAGGCAAATTAGACTTGAAGTCAGGGAACAAAATCTTTTGCAATTACTCATCAGAAATTACAATGGGCTGCTATTATATGCTATGAGTTCCCCCTCAATGGATTTCTTCTAACACAGGCTGAATGACCATCTGTTAGGTATGTTGCCAAAGAGATTTTTTTTTTGAAGGGAATGAGCATGTTTTGTAAAAGATGGCTTCTAAGGTCACTTCCAAATCTGAATTTGTCTTATTCTAATAGTAACCAGCATTATTAGGTTTAAAAGGTAAGGTTTGCAATATCCCTTACAAATGTTATCTCATTTTATTCTCACTTCAACCCTGAGAGCTAGATGCCATCATCATCCTGTTTTATAGATCAGGAAACTGAGGCAGACACAGGTTAAATGATTTTCCTAAGGTCAAACAGCTAGTAAAGTACACGGATGATTTTGAACTCATCTTCCTGATTCCAGATCTAGAGCTTATCTACTGTGTCATTCAACTGCATATAATATATACTGGCTTTGGAAGAGTAGAGTTTGCCAGTGGCACATCTGAGTTCAAATATAGCCTCAGATACCTCTAGCTGTGTGTCCCTGGGAAAGTCACTTAACCCTGTTTGCCTCAGTTTTCTTGTCTGTAAAATGAGATGGAGAAGGAAATGGCAAACCACTCCAGTACCTTTGCCAAGAAAACCCTAAATGAGTTCCAAGGAGTCAGAAACTACTGAAAAACCTGAAAAACAACAATCCCTTTTTAGTCCTTCAAACTATAGATTCTTCAAGAGATACAAGACTCACAAAGTCATGTAAAATATACCTTCCTTGTAATCACTTGGAAATTTAGAACATTTAGTATAGGAAAAGAATCACTCTTGTACAGTTCATTGCTTGAGTATTCCTAATAATCTGAAAGTGTTTAGTTGAAGAGAGACCGGCCTTGGAAATACAAAAAGCCAACCATGCAGCCATTTATTTCTATGATATGATGTTGTGGGGAAAATGAACAAAATTACCCTCCCTAGGTAAACCCCAGAGATTGATTTCAATGAATTTCCTGTGGTTTCTCTCCTCACCTCACTTGCTTGAATGTTGTTATTTAGTTGTTTTTTCATCTTGTCTGACCTTCGGTGACCCCATTGGAGTGAGCATTTCTTTGTTTTGCTTTGGTTTTGGCTAAAATATTAAATTTGTTTGCCATTTCCTTCTCCATCTCATTTTACAGATAAAGAACTGAGGCAAGTGGGTTAAATGATTTGCCCAGTAATGACTAAGCTAAATGATTAGCTAGTAAGTGCCTGTGGATGAATTTGAACTCAGGAAGAAGAATCTTTCTGACTTGAGGGCTGATAATCTATGCACTGTGTCACCTAACCACCCCTTGCTTTAATATCCCTTATCAAACCCTTTGACCTTCCCTCACATATTGGTATAAACATATACACACTCTCTTCCTTATAGACATCTCGGCCTCAAAGTATACTGACTCCAACTTATTTGGTATGATCCACTTTGCTGTAGATGACCCTTAGTAAAATTCAAGTCAACTTTCAGCCGGAAGTGTCTCCTATTTGCCTCTTATCTAAAAAAGACTATGTGCTTGAAGATGGAGGATTCCAGAATCTTGGGAAGGTTTTTCTCCCTGACTACTCTGGTAGGCAGATTTATTTCATTTAGTGGAACTGATTATACTAAGATGATCTTTTCCTTATCTATCTCCTCTAATTAAGAAAATACAATTTTCTTCAAGTATGATATACCTTTTGTATAACCACTTGTGTTGCATGAATCTTTCTTTCCTTTTTTACCTAATGTTGGTTTAAATAATGTTAATTCACAAATGCTGACTTAAAAATTTATATGTAAGAAAACTCTTAAATCAGGCTCAAATTTTTTATTATAGTTTAATAATTTTCAGTCATGTCCAACTCTTCCTGACTTCATTTAACGTTTTCTTGAAGAAGGTAACGTAATGATTTGCCATTTCCTTCTCCAGAGTATTTTATAGGTGGAGAACTGAGGCAAACAAGGTTAAGTGACTTGGCCATGGTCCCAAAGCCAGTTAAGTGTCTGAGGCCAGGTTCAAACTCAGGAAATGATTCCTCCTGACCCTATAAATGCCTAACCCTATAATACTAAATTACCAAGCCACCCCCATGCTCAAATTAAATGTCAACCATCTTGCTGTTTACATTGGCCAGCTGGAATAAATGCTTGTTTCAGTCTTAATTGACTCCTTACAACTATTATCTGACCCTGACCTCAAAAACCCAGATTGACCAGCACCAATAATCTTGGATTCTCCTTCCACAATTTCATTACTATATACTGTAGTGTTTTCAAATATCTTGCCACATTTACACTCAGAAAATTGGAGGTAGAGTTATCCTGTTATGTAGGAGAAGACTGAACTTCACTTTTGTCGGTAGGGGACTAATTGACATATGATAGCTTATGATATAATAAAACAATAATAGTTATTTTTCAATTATAGTAATAACTTTCATGTGGTGATTTATCATTACAAAACATTTCTCTTATGTATGTATATATGTCTTTCTATCCAATTTTATACAATCATCCAAAAACCCTATGTGAAAGGTAACTTAAACATTATTGTTCCCCATTTACAGATGAGCAAATTAGAGGCTCTGAGGGATTAAATGACTTGTCCTAGGTCAAATAATTAGGTTTTATAGACACAGTTATTTTTGGTTCACTTTATGTTATTCTCCTGAATATTAAGTTATTATATTCAAATTTCTAGTAACAAAAACAAAATTGTAGGCCAATCAATGAGAGCCAGAGTGGTTTGGGTTGAAGGTATGGTACTTAAGGAAAAAAGAATCTAACCCATATAACTCAAGATATTTATAAGTTTCAGTGATCAAAACTTACATTCCTTGGGACAGAGCACCCTAAGGTAAGGGTATGATATCCTGTGTGGACATAGGGGAGGGAAAGAAAGGAATGAAGGAAGGAGGGAAGGAGGGAGGAAGGAATGAATCTGTATCACCCAACTGGTCAGTTCCAGTTGCGTTCCCATTGGCGGAAGTATCTCACAGAGGCTGCTGTTTCTATTTCATTCTTGAAGAGAGCCAGGATGTTGAGAGGTGAAACCATGGCATGCAAGTGAATTTGATTTCAGTGACAGAGGGCTGTGCAAAGTCATCAGCCTCACTTTCTCCTCTGGAGCCATCTGAATCCAGTGGCAAGATACAATGCAATGGGATACCCAGTTGGTCATTATTTGGGCCATGATTGGTTTGGAGTGAATGTAAATAGCAATTTTTTTTCTGTTTTGGCCAGAAACCCTGAGGGTCTTCACCTCCCAGATTGATTTTTTTTCAAGCTAGGTAAAAAAGGCCATTCTCTGTCTTATTTCTCACCTAGTCTTAATCACTGAATGAGGCTTTGCCTTAGTCAAACTGAGACTTGTTAAAGACCTCAGTTATAAAGGTCAAAGTCTCCCACTGCATCCAGGTCCATCTCCAGATGTCAGTCAATTTCCAAGTTTTTTTTTATTTTGTTGTTTAAACAGCTGAAAAATGGACAAGAAAAAATAACTAGTATCTAAATAAACAGTTTGCTTATTAATAAAATTTTGATCATATGAACAAGAATCAAATTTGACTTAGTAGTGGTTTTTTTTTCCACCTCATCTTCTGAATTAGCCGCCTTAAAGAAGCTAAAGAAGATCCTAAATATTAAGCAAGCTGTCAGCCTGATTCATTGATAGCCAATTAGATGATTTGCTTATGAAAAATTTTCTTATAGGATGAAGTGAAAAATTGCTGATATTGTTTAGAGCACCATTTTTACTAAAGCAGAAAGTCACATGGTGAATTTGATTTGTCCATTATGAAGCCCTAAGGGTACAAAAATCCATCCTTCCTTGTGTGTTTCAAACTATCCCTTTGGTTTTCTAGTCACGGCCTCAATCAATTTACTGGATCTTGATACTTCTGTTCTTTTACCTTAGTAGACTGTCAAAAGTAGAAATCAGAAATCTGTAGCACTTCTAAGCCCTTTATTATAATAAGAGGTTGGTAGTTTTCTTCCAACAAATGGTGTTCTTTGAAGGAAAGCATTGCAGAGTTAGGAAAATAGAATGTTGTGGAAAATTTTATTTTTTCAAGGTAAATCTGTCTTTACATGAACAGCATCACTCAAAAGAGTGGAATGAGGGGGTTCCCTATATTAAAATATTTTGTGAAAACAAGTTGTTGATCATGATTCAGGATGTCTGTATTGTTACAGAATCAACAAAGGATTCATTTATTCCACTATCAGGAATTAAGGCTTTCAATCTAATTTTATAATTACCTTAGACTTTTTGCTTTGCATTATATAACACTACCTGCCAATTGAGGCATGCATATAAATTCAAAAACTGCTTTGATCCTGAGATGCACGACTTTTACAGGTGACATCTCAGCAGATACTTGAAAAGCTCAAATCCAATAAAATGTTTCTGAGAAGAAAACTGTATCCAAAGTGAATTCATCTGAAAAAAATAGCATCTGTCCTCAGAATCCACTATTTTTCTAAGATTTACATGAGGCTATGTTTCCCTAACAATTTGAATACTTAATAATAACTGACTTTCATTTAACACCTTTAAATTTTGAAATGTGCTTTCCATCCATTATCTCATTTCAGCCTCACAACAACCTTGAGGTAGGATTTTAAGTATTATCTTCATGTTACAGATAAGGAAAGAGAAGCCCATAATATTACACTTTTTCACATAGCTAACTCAGAGATGAGATTTGAACCTAAATCTTCTTGGCTCCAGAGCCACCAATCTATTTACCACAATATGTCACAACTCTTAGCATTTCAGTCTTTTAAACAAATTTGGTTTGGGCAACTAAATAGATCACTTTTCAGCCTTGTAGGGTTAATTATCCATTCTGTACTTTACTCAGGCTTCTCCTTGCTTCTCCCACTTACTGTCTAATGTCTCTAGCACAAGGTTCATGGCTCCTCATTTTGGCACCAGAAGCAGGTTAGAAAATAAAGTGAGGAGTCAGAGTTCAAGTAGGTTAGTCTTGCTACTTCTCAGCAAAAATTTTAGTGAAAGATTACATGAGGGCAGAGTTGCTCTTACTTTCTTTGCTTGCATGCTGTCTGTTTGAAATGGTGACTTCAGAGAAGGCAGGGTACTTACCAGTTTATAGGACTTTATTCAGAGCTTAATATGTGTGAATGGAATTGAATTTGCTAAAATGAATCGAGCTTACTTTGTATAGAATCTCTGGTAAAACATTGATTGCACATAGATGGGGTACTTAATTTGTTCTGAAAGAGAAAAAAAGTAATGCTAATTAAAAATAAATCAAGATTTTAAAAATTTAATAAATTGCTTTTCTCTTCTTATAGTATCATTTTCATTAAAAAATTTGGACAGAAATTGGTCTGATTAAAAATTTTTGAATCATGCAAATGCTATAAAGTGCACTTTATAAGACAGCATGAACAAAGCAAAGAAGACCAAAACAGTGCTTTTTCTAAAAAGAGATAAAATCCTCCAATATTCACGTGAAGATAAAGTTATATATAACCCTTTAGGCAGAGATAGCCTTTGCACAAAAGACAGGGCTAACTTGCTGGGGTCCTCCAATTTTACTTTATTTTTAAAAAGTATTTTGTACTTTCAAAAACATTTGTATTGCCCAGTGAAAGCAAAAAGAATTGGGAAGCAATGTTTTCTGATTGGATCTTGAATATAGATGTGATTATTACTAAGACTACACAAGGAAGCACATGAGTAGGGGACAATACTTCTCTAGGTCTAGGACAATACTTGTGGAATTAAAACGCATATAGACACATATACATATACAGACATAGGTATACAGACATATACACGTACATATATATGTACATACAAAGATATATACATACATACACATATATACATATACACATACTGGGTTTGGGATGCAGGCTAGCTACAGAGCAAAGCAGTTGACTCTGGGCCTGACCAGAAACTCAAGGCCATTTCCCCCTCCTGTCCTCCCACTCTTTCCCCTTTTCCTCTTCCCTTGCCCTGTTCAGCCCTGTCCTACCTGGCCTGGTCTGGCTCCAAGGGGGTGACCATTGGCAGATTGGTGTTATATATTTGTCTCTTAAACTTGGGAAAAGGAAAAAAAAACTTTTTGAGTAATAAAGATGCCTCCTAAATTCAACTGCCACCTAAATGATGATGATGTCACTAGTCTCAAGAAGGGTGAAAGGAGAAATATTTTGGAGGGTTTGGACAAAGAAGAGGATTTTTTCCTAAGGGGCCCATCTGCACAAAAATTGGGACCTCAGTTTGACAAAATTATGCATGAACAGAATCAGGTAGATGAAGTACTTGATGTTATCAAAGAGAACATTACAAAAGTGATTGAAAGAAGAGAGAGGCTAGATGAGCTACAAGACAAATCAGAAAATTCAATAGGATTTTAAGGAAGTAGGGGGCTAAGAGGGGTGTGTAGCCAAGATGCTGGAGTAAAAGCAAGGACTTAATTGAGCTGTCCCACAAATCCCTCCAAAGTAAAAAGAAATTACTCTAAACAAATTCTAGAGCTACAGAACCCATGAAATGACAGAGTAAAACAATTCTCCAGCCCAAGACAGGGCTGGATGGTTGCTGGGGAGGGTCTATTCCACTGTGCTGGGAGTGGAACGCAGCCTAGCATGGGCCACACAAACACAAACCAGACCAGAGCAGACTGGGCTGAGCAGGCCTCCGGGCCCTGAATCACTGATCTGTGGCACTTTCCAGTATTCTTAACCCACAAAGACCAAAGACAACTTAAGATATCAGTGGGAAAACTCTGTTGGACTTTCGTGAGAGAAGGGCATGGTCTGGTCCCAGCCCCTGGGCAGCAGAGTTAGCTGTAGCAGCAGTGGTGGCAACAGCAGCTGCTGCTGCTTCCAGAGATCCAGGCCCACAGACAGTGGGGGGAATGAAGGGGCTGATCAAAGCAGGAATGCAGGGATCTCTTTGCTGGCCTTGAGGCAGGATTACCTTGGTTGAACTACTTAGACCTAGGTCACAGTCCTGGTTGGGGGTTGGGGGGTAAGGAGGAGCACTGGTGTGGAAGACCTTGTGGTGCCTGGGGAAAGGCAGGCTTCCTCACCTTTCCAAGTCAGAAAAGAGTGCTTGAGGTGATTTATAGACCAGAGCAGAGGCCATCAGAGGAGTAAACACCTCTCCTTGAATCATACGTCCTCAGAAGTACTGAAAATTTGCAGGTGCCTAGAAATAGTTTGGAAAACCGCAGCATAGAACAAAGAGCTCAAACGTAAAGTAGTTGGCTTGGAAAATGAGCAAACAGCATAAAAAAAACCTCAGATTGGCAAAAAAAGCTCCAAAAAGCCAATGAGGAGAAGAATGCCTTAAAAGGCAAAATTAGCCAAATGGAAAAGGAGGTCCAAAAGACCATTGAAGAAAATACTACCTTAAAATTTAGATTGGAGCAAGTGGAAGCTAGTGACTTTATGAGAAATCAAGATATTACAAAACAGAACCAAAGGAATGAAAAAGTGGAAGGCAATGTGTAATATCTCATTGGAAAAACCACTGACCTGGAAAACAGATCCAGGAGAGACAATTTAAAAATTATTGGACTACCTGAAAGCCATGATCAAAAAAAAACAGCATAGATATTGTCTTTCAAGAAATTATCAAGGAGAACTGCCCTGGTATTCTAGAGGCAGAGGGTAAAATAGAAATTGAAAGAATCCACAGATCACCTCCTTAAAAAGATCCCAAAATGAAAACTCCTAGGAATGCTGTCGCCAAATTCCAGAGCTCCCAGATCAAGGAGAAAATACTGCAAGCAGCCAGAAAGAAGCAATTTGAGTATTGTGGAAACCCAATCAGAATAACACAAGGTGTAGGAGCTTCTGCATTAAGGGATCCAAGGGCTTGCAATACAATATTCTGGAGGTCAATGGAGCTGGACTAAAACCGAGAATCACCTACCCAGCAAAACTGAGTATCATGCTCCAAGGCAAAATATGGATTTTCAGTAAAATAGAAGACTTTCAAGCTTTCTCAGGGAAAAGACCAGAGCTGCATAGAAAATTTGACTTTCAAACACAAGAATCAAGAGAACCATGTAAAGGTAAACAAGAAAGTGAAATCACAAGGGACTTACTAAAGTTGAACTGTTTTGTTTACATTCCTACATGGAAAGATGATGTGTGTAATTCAAGAAACCTCAGTATTAGGGCAGCTGAAGGGAATATGCATGTATATATACATATATATATACACACACACACACACACACACACACACACACACACACATATGTGTGTGTATGTGTGTATGTATATATATGTATGTGTATGTATGTATATAAGTATGTGTATATGTATATCTGTGTGTGTATGTATGTATATGTGCATATGTATATATAGACAGAGGGCACAGGGTGCGTTGAATATGAAGGGATGCTATGTATATAAATAAAATCAAATTAAGGTATGAGAGAGGAATATATTGAGAGAGGGAGAAAGGGAGAGACAGAATGGGATAAATTATCTCCCATAAAAGTGGCAAGAAAAAGCAGTTCTGTAGGAAGGGAAGAGGGGGCAGGTGAGGGGGAATGAGTGAATCTTGCTCTCATCGGATTTGACCTGAGGAGTGAATAGCATATACACTCAATTGGGTATCTTACCCCACAGGAAAGAAGGAAGAAGATAAAAAGGGGGGATGATAGACGGGAGGGCAGATAGGGGGAGGAGGTTAATCAAAAGCAAACACTTTCAAAAAGGGAGAGGGTCCAGGGAGAAAATTCAATAAAGGGGAATAGGTTAGGAAGGAGGAAAATATAGTTAGTCTTTCACAACATGAGTATTGTGGAAGAGTTTTACATAATGATATGCATGTGGCCTATGTTGAATTGTTTGCCTTCTTAGGGAGGGTGGGTGGGGAGGGAAGAGGGGAGAGCATTTGAAACTCAAAGTTTTAAAAACAGATGTCCAAAAACAACAAAAAAAAAGTTTTTGCATGCAACTAGGAAACAAGACGCACGGGCAGTGGGGCATAGAAATTTCTCTTGCCCTACAAGAAAGTAATGGAAAAGGTGATGGGAGGAGGAGTGGGGTGATAGAAGGGAGGGCTGACTGGGGAATGGGGCAACCAGAATATATGCCATCTTGGAGTGGGTGGGAGGGTAGAAATGGGGAGAAAATTCATAATTCAAACTCTTCTGAAAATCAATGCTGAAAACTAAATATACTAAATAAATTAAATAAATAAATTTAATAAAATTCCTCAGATTATAGAATCTTACTTTGGTGTCAAAGAAGATCAAAGCATACAGCCTGAAGTAAACAACGAAGTCAAAGACCCTACATCAAAAGCCTCCAAGAAAAATATGAATTGTGTGCAGACCATGGAAGAGCTCAACAAGGATTTTGAAAATCAAATAAGAGAAGTAGAGGGAAAATTTGGAAAATAAATGAGGATGCAAGAAAATCATGAAAAAATGAGTCAACAGCTTGATAAAGGAGACACCCCCCAAATATAGAAGACAGCAGTACCTTTAAAAATAGATTAACCTATATGGCATAGGCGGTCTAAAAAGCCAATGAGAGAAGAATGCCGTAAAACACAGAATTGGCCAAATGGAAAAGGAGGTCCAAAAGCTCATTGAAGAAAATATTTCCTTAAAAATTAGAATTGAGATATGGAAACTAATGATTTTATGAGAAATCAAGAAATTATAGACCATAACCAAAAGAATGAAAAAATAGAACATAATGTGAAATATCTCATTGGAAAAACCACTGACCTGGAGAATAGATCCAGGAGATAATTTAAACATTATTGGACTACCTGAAAGCCATGATCAAAAAAAGACCCTAGGTATCATCTTTAAAGAAATTATTAAGGAAAACTGCCTGGATATTCTAGAACCAGAAGATAAAATAGAAATCGACAGAATCCACTTATCACCTCTTGAAAAAAAATCCACTTATCCCCAAAGGAAAGCTCCTAGGAATACTGTAGCCAAATTCCAGAGTTCCTAGGTCATGGAGAAATTATTGCAAGCTTCCAGAAAGAAGCAATTTGAGTATTGTGGAAACACAATCAGGATAACACCAAATCTAGCAGCTTCTACATTTATGGGATTGAAGGGCTTGGAATATGATATTCCAGAGGTCAGAGGAGCTAGGATTAAAACCAAAAATCACCTACCCAGCAACACTGAGTATAATGCTTCAGGGAAAAATTAGGATTTTCCATGAAATAGAGGACTTTCAAGCATTCTTGATGAAAAGAGCAGAGCAGAATAGAGAATTTGACTTTCAAGTATAAGAATCAAGAGAAACATGTAAAAGTAAACAGGAGACAGAAAAATCATAAGGGACTTATTAAAGTTAAGCTGTTTACATTCCTACATGGAAAGAAGATATTTGTAACTCAAGAGACCTTTTTCAATATTAGGGTAGTTGAAGAGAATACACATATACATAGATAGCAGGCACAGAGTGAGTCGAATATGAAGTGATTATATCTAAAAAAATAACATTAGGGGGTGAAAGAGCAATATATTGGGAGAAGTAGAAAGGGTGATATGGAATTGGGCAAGAAAAAGATGTTAAAATGAAAGGGAAGAGGGGGTAGGTGAAGGGGAATGTGTAAACCTTGCTCTCATCATATTTGGTTTAAGGAGGTAATAACATACACACTCAAGTGGGCATCTCACCCCACAGGAAAGTAGGGGGGAGGGGGATAAGTAGGGGTATGATAGAAGGGAGGACAGATTAGGAGAGTGAGTAGTCAAAAGCAAACACTTTTGAAAAGGGACAGGGTCAAAGGAGAAAATTGAATAAATGGCAGATGGGATAGAATGGAGAGAAATAGTCTTTCACAACATGACTATTATGGAAGTGTTATGCACAACAATACATGTATAACCTGAATTGAATTGCTTGCCTTCTCCAGGGTGGGGGTGGGTGGAGAGAGAAGAAGGAGACAATTGGAACTCAAAGTTCTAAAAAACAAATGTTAAAATGTTTTTGCATGACAAGTGGGAAATAAGATCTACTGGCAGTGAGCTATAGAAATCTATCTTGCCCTACAAGAAAGTAAGGGGGAAGGGGATAAGGGGTGCGGTGGAGTGATAGAAAGTTGCAATCAGAATACATGCCATCTTGGGGTTGGGGGGGTAGAAATGTGGAGAAAATTTTCAACTCAAAATCCTGTGGAAATGAATGTTGAAAACTAAAAAATAAATTAATTAATCTGAAAAAAAGAAAATTCAGCAGCTTTTAGCAACAGATCTAAACAGCTTTGAAGATAAATGTGGTGGCATGGATGCAAAATGAAGACCTTCATGTCTCTTGTAGCTGTAATCCTTTCGCTGTTGATTATCATGCTTATGGTCCTGAAGTATTGAACTTGACTCAGTGACCAGAGATCAACAATAAAACAGTTCTGCAATAATTAAAAAAAAACATTGTTGCACAATTTAATGAAATATGTATATGACTTTCAAAAGTATATTTATGCAAGAAATAGAGGCGTGTTTAATTCAAATTGGAGTGTTGGAAAGTTGCCAATTAGCTTCCTCCCCTTCACCAAACTATTCTTTCATTAATTTATTTTTAAAACAAATATCTGCTTTGCCATGTTCTAGGAGTCTAATTTAAAATGACATATTTGCCAGTATATTATTTGTTTGTAGAGTTAAAACTGATGATGACAATGATAATTTAACACAATTTCCTACTGTAAACTGGAAAGGTGGGGATTTATTGCATCAAGTTCAGGGATAGCGCAGGAGAAAAGAGATGAAGCATTATGTAAAAAGAGGTGATAGTCATTCAGTTAATAACTACATGTATGGGGATTGTTGCCAGTCATCTTGACCTGTATCTTGCTACTGGACTCTGGAGAAGAAAGTGAAGCTAATGACTTTGCACAGCTCTGCCTCACTTAAATCTAATTTACTTGCCAGTCAAGATATCACCTTCCTGATGTTATTGGTCTTCTTCCAGAATGGAGGATGAACAACAACAACAAGACCACAACTACAACAACAACAAAATGTATGATTTTTCTCATGTGAAAACAAATTAGGCTTTGGAAACGGTTTCCATATATTTATTGAGAAACTAATGTTTTCAATACTTCTACTTTCAACTGTGATTAAGGACATTCCAGCAAATTTTTTTGCTTATATTTGAAAAGTCAAAAAAAAAAACAAGAAATAAACAAACAAACTAAAAAGAATAGGTTTGAATCCTCCTTTTTTGCTGCTACTCAATGTCTGTGTGACGAAGGCAATCAGTCAGTGACTTAATCAGGAACCCCTTAAGTGCCTACTATGTGCCAAACTCTGTAGTAAACAAGTCATTTCACCTGTCTGGAGCCAAATTTACTCATGGAATTATCTCTTCCAATTCTAAAATGGTATAATCCTATCTTCCAGTGAGTTACCCTAGTAAGGGGAAAAAAGTAGTGACAAATATATGATGTTGAACTTGAAAACTTGGGAAGCAAATCTGGTGATTATACATAGATGGCAACATAAAAAGGGGGGAGAGCATCTTGTTTCCTTTAAATTCTTTAGTGGCACTGTTTGTGGCAGCAACAGGTGATCTAGGACTGTGGAACTGCAGAAGACATGTATATTGCTACATGGCTACTAAAGGTAAGCAGTATATTCCAGTGCAAATCACACTGATTTACTGTTAACCAAGGGGCATCTGTTAGATGGATAGTACTATAAACGTTTGCAAACATTGAATTCTGCATAACCCATCTCCTTTGGGAGCTGCTTCATGTTAATGGGTCTTACATTCGTGAATAGGTTTTACCTTGAAGTGACACAAAGCAACAATGCCGTCATCAAAGGATAATGTGAAGCAGTTCATTCAGATAACCTAGTACAAGTGACTTTCCTTTTATTTACAATGCCAAGAGCAACAGATGATATAGGTTGTTTTTCAACAAATCACAATCCATCTAGAATATAATGAATAAAACAGGGTTATTATCCTAATAATCATGTCAACTTTAAATCTTACATAATACGACTTCCAATTCTATGTGATGTTTGGACAAGAGAAGGGGAATATGATAACTGCCTTCAAATATTGAACAGCTGCCATAGGAAAGAGTAATTAAACTTATTTTTCCATCATTCCAGAGAGACACGTCTTGGCTCATTGTAAGTAAGAACTTGTCTAATGATATTTGAACTCTTAGAGTAAAGGTATCAAGATTAAAATGTGTCACCTTGTAAGATAGTGAATTCCTGTCCTTTAAAGTCTTTCAACAACATAACCACTTCTTAGGAATATTTTAGTGAAGATTCCAGAAATTTTTGATTCAGAGGCCTAATATGTTATATACAATGTGGTAGTTATCATGAGTAGTACACAGGTAACAAAGAAGCCCTGACAGCAAGGAGCTCACAATGTAGTAAGGGAGATAGTCTCATATACAGAAATAACTGTAAAATGTGACAATGTGAATTATGGCACAGAATCATAAAAGAATCTACTCTTCTCTAGATGAAGTGATCTTGGAGAATGTTGGAACTGAATTGCATCTGAAAGGATTGGTAGATTTTCATAAGCAAAAATAGTATAACAGGACTTCAGAAACAATGGGAACATCACGAACAAACATGCAAAGAGGAACACAAAGCATATTTGGGAAAGTAAACAGGTAGGTTGGCTTAGAAATAAAGGTTCATCTTGGGAGTAATATGAAATGCGTAAGGGCCAAATGATCTGGGGGGAGGCTTGGTATCCTGAAAAACCATAAATGGGGCATTGATAGTTTTCTAACAATAGTAAAAGCAAGAAAGCATTTATGGGGGAACTGGTAGTGATCTAAGAAAGAATTCAGAATAGGGAACAGAAGAAAGGAAGATGTAATCTTCCTGGTATCAGGTGGTAAGGGCCTTAGGTACAGTGACACTTAGTGTAACTACATTTTCTGCTCATTCAACAACGTTGAAAGATTCCTTAATATCTACCAAATAAATTACAAATCCCTTTGTCATTCAATATCTGTCATAGCATCCAACGTTCCTTTCCAATTTTGTCTCACAGTATCTCCTCTTCTGCAATCTTTGCTTCCACCTCAATTGACTACTAACAATTTCATATGGCTGCATTCTGTATATTTTTTTATTGGGTGTCTCAAGTTTCCAAACCAGTCAAATTCTTTTCTATTGAAATAAATCTCTTCCTTAAATTTCCCCGAGAATTCCATTTTAATATCCCCAGCTAGAATGATCTTTCATTCGTTAAATCTGTCATAAATTTACCAATTCTATTTACCATTATAAGGAATTTGAACTTGAAGATATATTTGTATAAAATTTCTGGGTGTTGATGTGGGAGGACATTTGTGTTCCCTCCTCCTTTTTGAAAAGGTCCACAAGATGATTCCTTCTTAGTACCCTTGTTATCCTCTCACCTGGATGTGTGATCTTTTACTTAACCCACTCCTGTATTATCCCTCTTCTTTTCTTTGGGTATTTAATTGGCCTCACCATTTAAATAATAAACTCAATTTTAGTCCAGAGCCAAAATAATTGTCTTTAGTTCTGCCTAGTAACTTTTCTCTGCTACTTTATGGAGTTTGTCAATCGGACTGAATGAACCTGTACCAAGACTTTTCAGTGTTTGGGTCTAGTTAGATAATTGAATCAATTTAGAGAGTGAATGTGGGGGACTATTCCAGGGAAATCCGACAAATCACTTAGATCAAAAAGATATATAAATATATAAATGACTGAAATGACTGTTACTGGAAAGGCATAGGAAGAGGAAGGTGGAGAGGAAGT
Source organism: Trichosurus vulpecula (assembly GCF_011100635.1). NCBI lineage: Eukaryota > Metazoa > Chordata > Mammalia > Diprotodontia > Phalangeridae > Trichosurus > Trichosurus vulpecula. The sequence goes on along the minus strand of NC_050573.1, from coordinate 319,169,258 downwards.
AAACCTTTAGAACTTCTCTTAAGTTTTTTCAGAAGAAATTACACAGGGAAGCTTTAGTGCAATTTCTTTGTTTCAAGTTGCCTACAGGCACCCAGTGACCCACCTTGATTTTTCCCTTCTTTGTCACTAGGCTTCCTTCTCTCTCTCTCTCTCTCTCTCTCTCTCTCTTTCCCCCTGCCTCAGTTTCTCTCTCTCCCTTCTTCTTGGTCTTCCCTCTCTCCTCCCTACTCCCTCTTTCCTCTCTTACCTCCTTCCTCCCACCCCCAACTTATTTCTAGTTTCCCATGTACTGGTTAATGCTGAGAATGACATTTCCCCACATTGCTCCTGCTGTTTAATTTATTAGAATCTTCACCTATTCCCTAGTTTGTTCTCCTGCAGACTGAGTGTATTTTTCTAAACTCTAAGGTGCAATTCAGGTGTGGCTTCCAATTGAATGATGGCAAGATTTCATATCACTAAAGCAGCTTGGTGGCTCTTTGTATAAACAATGCTGCTAGCAGCTGCTGTGGGGGCATGAGGCCACTAACATCAGCACACAGGAGGGCTGCTAGAACAGTCTCTTTGATCTGCTTTTCTAAGGAAAGCAACTTTAAAGGGTTAACAATTTCACTTTAATTAAACTTACATATATCATTCACTTAGTTCAGGGGAAAAAGTCAGCACCCTGAACTTCAGAGCAAATACAAACAGAAATTAAAAGCAGAAATTATGTAAACAGATCAAAATAACCCAAATCAACAGATAATCTTCTAGCTGTCTGTCTAAACAATACATAAATAGTTACCAGAGAGAGAAGCATCAACATCTGGGTTTTCAAAGCAGGGGGCTGTTGATGGCTACCCAGAGTGTCATCTGGCTAAATCATCAACACTGTTCCAATGAGTGAAATCCCCAAACAAAATGTCAACTTCAGTTCTTATATACCCTTCTCAGGGTTAGAAGGCATGGCAGCCATGCAACTCAAACCCATGTGGACTAGGCTTTCTTGTTTCTTAAGCAGGTCATCAAAGACTCTTGATTCAATCAAAGAAACAAAGGCAAGATTGAAAGGCACTTGATTACCTCAGTGCTGAGAAGCACTCAAACAAAAAAACAGCAAGAAGTCCCACTTTGCTTGATATTATGTTTGAAAGGTGAGATTCCAATGTACTTGATTACCTTAGCGTAACAAAAGAGAAAACAGTAAAAAAAATAAGTCTCAACCTTCTTACCATTACACTTTGTTGCAACAGTGCTGGCCTGAGTTCGAATCCCAAATAATGAGTGGGTCAACTGAGGGTCAGCTAGGTGGCCCAGTGGATACTGGGGCTTGGAGTCTAGAAGACTTGATTTCAAATCTGGCCTCAGAAACTTACTAGTGGTGTGATCATGGTCAAGTCACTTAATTCTGTTTGCCTCAATTTTCTCATCTGTAAAATGAGCTGGAGAAGGAAATGGCAAACCAATCTATTGTCTTTGCCAAGAAAATCCCAAATGGGGTCAAGAAGAGTGGGACACGATTAAACAATTGAACAACATATTTGCATGTATGCATACATACACACATATATCTATATGTGTGTAGCTATCTATCTATCTATCTATCTATCTATCTATCTATCTATCTAAATATCTGCTGTGGTGCTTGCCCCATACATCATTAAAAAATCTAAGCCCTTTGTAAAGAGCTCTTTCTTTTCTCTCTCCCTCTCCTTCCTCTTAATCAAATACCATTAAGACATCTTCACTCCCTATCTCTTTCTATACTTGTCTCATATCTTGCCAGGACCAAATACTTCATGCAACCTTGACTCCATTCCATCCTGCCTTTTGAGCCTTCTGAGCTTGTTTGCTCTCCCCTGCTCCCTCTCTCATTTCTCTCTCTCTCTCTCTCTCATTTTCCCTAGCAAGAGGTGAGACAAGTTTAGACGGAGATAGTGAGGGAAGAATTTGGAATGGTATTTGATGAGGGGTGTGTGAAGAAGAACTCTATGCAAATGGTCTAGATTTTTTGCTGACTAATGGGCCAAAAACCTCGGCAGAGAGGGTGAGAGGAAAATATAGTGGGAGGCTTAAAGAAGGATGAAAAGTTGTGGGAAAGCTGCCATAGTGAATGGATAGATACTTCATTAGGGAGATAAAAAAGGATTGCCTTTTAAATTTAAAAAGGCATAGAAAGATTTTGCTATAGTAAATATATCCTTAATAGTTAAGTTAGAGGTCCTTAAAGTATTATTTTGTTCATGATCATACTCTTTAATCTAAGGAGAAAAATGAAGATTTAGCATTTTCATATGGGCATATGCCAAACTTTTATTCACAGTGATAGTTTATAGCTTTAGAAAAAGATAAGGGATTAGCATTACTGGTATTTCTAGTAGAGCTCAGTCCCAAAATTCCTCTTGTGCAGGATTATTGCTTGAGGGAGGATGGGAGATATATGATCATTTTTCCTCATAATTTCTAAGACATGTCATTTGGGGTTGAGTGAAAGTATTTCCTGCATTACTTGTATGCCAGGTTCACATTGGTTAATTGATTAATTGACATATAAATTAAGGAAATATAAAACCAATTTAAGATTAAAATTCTTCCTGAACATCTGGGAGGGAATATCAGTATGTTTTTTTCCTTCTTTCCTTCCTTCCTTCTTTTGATTTCTTCCTTTGGTTCCTTCCTTCCTTCCTCCTTCCCCGCCTCCCTCTTTCCTTCCCTTCCTCCCTCCCTTCCTTCCTTCCTTTCTTCCTTTTTCCCTTCCTCCTTTCCTTCTTCCTTCTCCCCCTCCTTCCCTCCTTCCCTTCCTCCCTTCCTTCCTTCTTTCCTCCCCTGCAGTCATTTGATGTGTAGCAGAGAGGGTGAAGTGGCATTTGAATATATATCTTCTAATTCAAGATTTTCCACATTATATTTGAATCACTGGAATAAATAAATTTAGTTTCAAATCTAATTTTACTTTCAGAATCCAAGCCCTGTAGACAGTTTTCATGATGCCTTGCTCTAAAATAAGCAGAGCTCTGCCTTTTTATGACACTCGGTTCATCATGCAATGATTTCATGATTAGTCCATTCTAAATGAGCTCAGTGCTTCACTGCACTATTAATATATCCAAGATGACAGACTGCAAAGAGAAAATTTCAAAATACTGATGTTTATTCTTGTGACATATCAGAAAACAGTCACACATAAGCACACATCCTAAAGGAAATTATTTTCCCCTCAGCACTAATGTGATCTGACTCATTAATCTCTAGTGACTTTTTTGAAAAGTCACAAATCTTTGAAATAAATCAGAAGGAAATACACACACACACACACATATACAAATCAGTGATTGTATCATTGGTAACATTAAGAAAACTCCAAGGATTTCACCATAGTTTTCTCATCTGTAGAGTGAGAAGATGAGACTAGTTGATCTCTAGGATTTCTTTTAGCTGTGTAATTCTTCAATGTCTATTTTTCTGTATAATATAAATAATCAAATGTTGAATTGGGGTAGGGTGATTAGAACATACTATTTTTAGTTTAGAAGTTTTCTTATGTTTCTTCAAATATGCTCCTTTACTTTAGTTGTAATACTTCCCACTACATTAATGGTCAAACTGTAAGTCAATTAGACTTTGATGGTGTTGGTGTTGGTTGATGTTATTTTCAAATTAGAAAAGTAGAGTTTTTTTGTTTGTTTGTTTGTGGTTGGTTGGTAAATTTTTACTTTTCCTTAACTTGGTAAAACAAAATTTAATTCCACGGCTTAGTGGGTTTCTGACAACATGGCTGCTAATATGCCAAGAATGTCTTGATATTATCTTATGTCATTCACTATGTTAAAAAATTGTTATACCCTAAACCTGCATAATTAATTTGATAAATCAATTGTAAAAACAAATGATACTCAATGGAAGATCACAAACACTATATTGTCAACCTCTCAATTTCCAAAATGTTACTTAATAAACACAATTTTAAAAAATGAATATGAATTATAGTTTTTATGCCTTTATAATGCCCTAATACTTCAAAGTAGGCAAATATATCGACTCAGTTTGACATTCACATTTAGCTTAACACATTTTTCATATTATTCATATAAAATGAAAATATTTTTTTCTGGCACAAACATATTGATTTGAAAGATATTTTTCAAGATCCTAGGATAAGTTAAAAGGAATAAAAGACTTTAAAAGACTTTCTTAAATTGTCTTTTTCCTCCTACTCATTCAGGAAAGGGAGAAATGGTACAAAAGGGAGATGGAGATATTTCTCTGATACTTTTTTTCTACTTAATAATATTTCATTTTTTTCCAATTACATGTAAAGATACCTTCCCAACATTCATTTTGTTTTAGGATTTTGAGTCCCAAATTCTTTACATTCCTCATCTGTTACCCCCTTCAAAAGTTAGCAAGTAATCTGATGTAGGTTTACATGCACAATCGTATTAATCATGTGTCCACATTATTCATGCTGTGAAAGAAGAATCATAGCTAAAAGGAAAAGCCATGGAAGAAAAAGCAAAAAGTGATTATGCTACAATCTTCATTCAGACACAATACTTCTTTCTCTGGATCTGAATGGCATTTTCCATGAAGAGTCTTTTGGAATTGTCTTGGTTCACTGTATTGCTGAGAAGAGTTGAGTCTATCATAGCTGATCTTTGCACAATGTGGTTGTTGCAGTGTAAATATTCTCCTGGTTCTGCTCATTCACTCACTTTAAGTTCAGGTAAGTCTTTCCAGGTTTTTTTTCTGAAATCTGTCTGTTTATTATTTCTTATACCACAATAGTTTTCTATTATATTCATATAATGAACTTTGTTTAGCCATTCCCCAGTTGATGGGGATCCCCTCAATTTCTAATTCTTTGCAACCACAAAGAGAGCTGTTATAAATACTATTATCAATACTAAATATAAATACATGTAGGTTCTTTACCTTTTTTTAATATATTTTTGGGTTACACACTTAGCAGTGGTTTTGCTGGATTCAAGGGTATGCACAGTTTTATAACCCTTTGAGCATAGTTCCAAATTGCTCTCAAGCATGGCTAGATAAATTCACAACTCCACCAACAATTCATACTGTTCCAATTTTCCCAAATCATCTCAAACATTTATCATTTCCTTTCTTGTCATACTAGCCAATCTGATAGGTGTGAGGTGGTAGCTCAGAGTTGTTTCTCTAATCAAAAGTGATTTGGAGCATTTTCATATGACTATAGATAGCTTTAATTTCTTCATCTGACAACTACCTGTTCATATCCTTTGACCATATATACATTAGGGAATGACTTGTATCCTCATACATTTGACTTAGTTCTGTATATATTTGAGAAATGAGGCCTTTATAAGAAACACTGGTGGTAAAATTGTTTCCCAGCTTTTTGCTTTCCTTCTAATCTTGGCTTTGTTGGTTTGTTTCTGCAAATTCTTTTTAATTTAATGTAACAAAATTATAATTTCCATTTCATAATGTTTTCTATCTTGTTTGGTCACAAATTCTTCCATTCTTCATGGATCTGATAGATCAATTATTCCTTATTCTCCTAATGGCTTATGATATCACTCTTTATATCTAAATCATGTAGCCATTTTGACCTTATTTTAGTATGGCGTGTGAGACCAAAAATTTATAAGTATACCTCTGAAAAGAAGTAATTGTGTCAATAAAAGAGGATAGGTGGAAACAGGCAAAAAACATGTCCACATCCTGTTCTTAAAATATTGCATATTCCACTTTGTTTTATCTTTATCCTCTGTCTACACTAGAACAATTAGATACTGAGGAATGCCTGTTCAGGATTCAACCTATTGCTTTCCATTTCCTTATAGAAAAGGCAATTGGTTTATACTAGGTCACATTGTAATGCAGTAACATGATCTGACTAAAGCTGATTTTAGCATTAAAATATACACCATGATAGAAACATATTTTTGACTTCTTTCACCTATGCTTTTTTACTGAAATAATAAAGTGCCATTCCCTGCTCTGAAGGAGCTCATAGTTTAGTCAGTGACATAACCTGCAAATAAATATGTGTAAGCAAGTTATATAAAGGATAAATTGGAAATAAGCTACAGAGATAAGGTACATGAATTAAAGATAGTTGAAAAAAGTTTCCCTGTATAGTATGGGAGTTTTTCTGGTACTTGAAAGGAACCAAGAAGTGGAGATGAGGACAGAGAGCATTCAAGGTATAAAAGACAGGTAGTGAAAATGCCTTGAGTTGGGAGATAGAGTGTCTTGTTTGAAGAACAGCAAGGAGGCCATTATTATTTAATCAAAATTTATGTGTATGTGGAGGGGGGTGGGGTGATACTTGGGTACAAAATGTGAGAAGAGTATAAAGGTGGGGCAAGTTTTGAAGGGCTTTGAATGCTAAACACAAAGATTTCCAAGGCCAGCCCTCTCTTCATTTCCCACCAGTTTGTACTTGACCTGTACTTCACAATGCCTCAGGAGAACTCTTTATCAGGAGCTCACCATTCTGTGAGACTACATCACCTTTGGTACTCAGACCTCATCATTACCCTCAGTAATCTCTGCTCTAGAGATTATGCTCCACATACACATACTGTAAATCCATATGGCCCTAGAGATTTTTCTTAGGATGTTCATTGATGTAATTCAATCTCTGTTTCTAAAATGGGGTTAAGTATTTTATTTCCTCTTCTGTTAACCTGGGCAATTGACATTTTTGTAAGTATTCATTTTTTTCACTGAGATTGTTAGATTTATTGGCACTTGGACAAAATAGCTCTTCATTATTATTTTAATATTCTCTTCATTGGTATTAAATTTGCCCTTTTCATTTTGGGTAGTGGTAAATTGATATTTTTTAATCAAATTAATCAAGGTTTATTTATTTTATTTTTCATAAAACCAGCTCTTGGTTCTATTTGTTAGCTCAAACAATTTTCTTAATTTCAATTTTAGAAATCTCTCCTTTGATTTTCAGAATTTATAATTTGGTATTTAATTGGGAATTTTTAACTTGTTTTTTTCTAGCTTTTTGTTTGCATGCCTAATGTATTGATCTCCTTTTCTCTATTTTATTCTTGCAACCATTTAGAGATAGAAAATTTTCCTAAGAACTTCTTTGGCTACATCCAATAAGTTTTGGTATGTGTTTCATTACTATCACTCTTGAATGAAGTTATTGATTGATTCTGTGATTTGTTGTTTGACCTACATATCCTGTAAGATAGATTATTAAATTTCCAATTCTTTTTTAATTGATCTTTCCATGGCCTTTATCATATGTAATTTTTATTACATCATGATCTGAAAAGGATTCATTTAATATGTCTGCTTTTATACACTGGACTTGAGGTTATATGCACTAGTACATGGTCAGTTTTTGTGTAGTCCCCATGTACCACTGAGAAAAATATATATTCTTTTCTATCCCACCTACAGAGTTCTACCATATCTAACTCTTCTAATATTTATTCACCTTTTTAACTTCTTTCATGTTTATTTGTGGTTAATTTATCTAGTTCTGGGAGGGGGGAATTGACGTCCTCCACTACTAAACTTTTGCTGTCTATTGATTCTTGTAACTCCCTTAAGTTATCCTCTAAGAATTGGCTGCTATGCCACTCGGTGCATGTATGTTTAGTATAGATATTACTTAATTGTCCATGTTGCCAAGATGTAGATTCCTCCTTTATCTCTTTTAATCAGATCTATTTTTCCTTTTCTTTTGCCTGAGATCAAAATCGCTCCTCCTTGCTTGTTTTTTCACTTAAGCTAATTCATAATATATTCAGATCCAGCCTTTTACCTTTATCCTGTATGTATCTCTCTGCTTCAAATGTTTCTTGTAAACAATATATTGTAGGATTATGTTTTGTAATCCACTCTGCTATCCACTTCCATTTTATGGGAGAGTCGAACCTATTCATATTCCCAGTTATGAGTGCTGTGTCTCTTTATCCTTTTTCCCCTATTTGTATTTTTCCCACTCCTTTTATCCTTTCCCTCCTCAACAGTGTTTTGCTTCAGATCATCATATCCCTTCATCCCCATTCCTTTGTATCAGCCCTCTTCCCTTTTCTTTCCCCTTTTTCCCTATTATTCTTCCCTCCCTTCTTCCCTGCCTTCTATCCACCTTCTCCCTTTCTTTCTCCTTTCCCTTCTTACTTTCCTACAGAATGTGATAGATTTCTATAATGACTGAATGTGTATGTTTTTTTCCCTCATTGAACCAAATGCAATGGGAGTAAGGTTCAAACAATGCTTGCCCCTCCTCCTTTTTTCTCTCTATTTTAGTAGGTTTTTGTGCCTTTTCCTGTGATATAATTGACCTCTTCTGCTCCCTTTTTCCTCTTCTCCAGTACAATTCCTTTTTTAACCCCTCAACTAATTACTTTTATCATCACATAAGATTCAACTTATTGACACACCCTTTGTCTATGTAAACCTTTTTTAAATGCATAATAAAATATAGTTCTCAAGAGTTACAAGTATCATCTTCCCATGTAGGGATGTAAAAAAAATTAACCTTTTTGAAAGGCATTGACTGAAATTCCCCTACATCACTGAATATCCATCTTTTTCTTGGAAAGATTATACTCAGTTTTGCTGGATATTCAATTCTTGGTTCTTTGTTGCTTTGTTTTCCAGAATATCATATTCCAGGCCTATGATCCTTTAATGTAGAAGTGGCTAAGTCCTGTGTAATCCTGACTATGGTTCCACAATATTTAAATTATTTCTTTCTGGTTGCTCATAGTATTCTCCTTGATGTGATTACTCTGGAATTTGGCTATGGTATTCCTTGGAGTTTTCATTTTGGGATCTCTTTCAGGAGGCTATGATAGATTCTTTCAAGGATTCTTCTTTTCAGTGAGTTTTTGCGCCCTTTTTTCCATTTGGCCATTTCTACTTTTTAAGATGTTTTCTTCAGTGGGTTTTTTCCCCATTTGGCCAACTTTATTTTTTAAGGAATTGTTTTCTGGTTTCTTTTAATTAAATGCATAAGATGTAAATAATATTTATTTCAATTATGCTTTCTTATTGTTTTTTAAATTTCTTTCCAATAATAAGACTCATGTTTAAAATTTTTATTTAATGACACAAACGTGTATTATGCACTTATTTTGTGCCAGGAATTACACTTTTTCAGTAAACACCCCAAAAAATGCAACCACCATTGTCAAAAAGCTTACTATATTGAATTACCTAAAGAAAAGATCAATACAAAATCTTGACTCTCTTAGTTTATGACCTGGACATTAGAATAGTTACATTGATAATAAAACTTGTTTCTATACAAATTTTGAACAACTGACTAGACATATAAGTAATATATAAAATATGTAGTTCATAATAACTTAGATATATAGATATATCTACTATCTACTATCTGTCTCTATCTGTATCTATCTATCTATATATATGTATGTATATATTTGCATGTGTAGTGTCTAGATAGACAGATAGATAGATTTCATTTACTATGCAACAGTCACTGTGCCTAATATTTTACAATTATTGTCTCTCATCATCCTTACAACAACCTTTTAAAGTTAGTGTTATTATTATTCACATTTTACAGGTGAAGCATCTTAGGCAAGCAGAAGTTAAATGACTTGCCCAGGGTCACACAGTTAGTAAATGTCCAAGATAAAATTTGAACTGAGGTCTTCCTGATTCTGTGCCTCCATTCTGCCACTGTACAATCTAATTGTTTTGATGGGGAAAAATGTTTCATAGTATTTTCTGTTGAAATTATTTCTTACTCTTCATTTGCTTCACAGCTTTTTCTTGAACTAGCCATATGCTGAAGTTCTATTTGTATCATAGATACAATTGCACTCATGTTCATTATTTTCCCTTCTGACACCTACAAGACTCATGAGTTAATGGCAAATGGAAAAATAGAGCTAGATTGCAGAAGTGAATTTGTGAAGCTAAGGTCATGTCTTTATTATCTGGGTGAAAGTGAGAAAAGGCATTACTATGACTCAGCCATTATTAGCAAATATATGACAGGTAGAGGTGAAAATTGGAAAGGTGAAAAAGGTAGTTTTGTTCTTTGAGAAAGACTTCAGTTGGGCGAAAATCCAAAATGCAGTAAAGTAGCCTATTGCCAGATGCTGAGATGAATGCTGCTTAACGGAACCCTCCTTTGAACTTCTAGACCATGTGGTTTTGAATCTCTCATTTGTGTTCTGTTTCTATTTTATAGACTTTATTTTGGGGCAGGGGATTGTTTTTTGGAAGACTTTAGTTTGCTGTCCAAAACCTAATTTTTCAACATTTTTCTTACTATACTACTTCATTAATTTGTTAAGCCAAACCACTTGATATTCCCTAAACACAGTGCATGATTTTAAAATTCAAAATCCTATTTTTTATCCTGATCCTCCATCTATAGCACTTTCTAATATCTTTTTTGGGCAGTTCAAATCACAGATGATAAATAGATAGACAAATTAGATCTGTATCAGATATAGATTCATTTTATCTATATTTCTAGCTAGCTATCTACATATAGATAGATTCAAATGAGTTGGTTAGCTATCCAGCTAGCCAACTAGTATATCTAGCTGCTAGATATAGATATAGACATAAATGTGTGTTTGCACACACATGTTGCACATAGTGGGTAGATAGTGAAGGTTTATGTGGTTGCAGGGTTGTATCTCCTGTGGCAGGTATATAGCCACTAACAGCTTTTTAAAAAAAATGTGGGAGAGTTGTTCTGGAGCATACTAATTTCATCTCCTTGAATATGAGAACACCTCATTTAGTCTTATAGATGATGAAATAGTTGGCTTTGGTCCAGGCTGTAGGTCAGAGACATTCTTTGTTCTGAGTATGAAAACGGTAAGTGATCAGAGAGAGTAAGTTGCAGGTGTAATTTTTTTGGAGACATTCTGCAAGGGCTGATGACAAATCAGAGACTAGAACCTAGATTTTATTCTCTACAAAACTAGGGGACAACCTCCCATTAACCTGAGAGATGGAAAGACAGAGAGGCCTTGGAAGACTTCTGGATTGAGTTAGATGTCAACAGTCAGAAAAGGATCAGAAATGCAAAAACACCTGGACTCATCCAGAAAAGTCAGCAGAAATATGTTGCAGATGCAATTGCTGTCATCCATGGGATCTCAATAAATGGAAACATGTATCCCAGCAGTAAGAGTTCTGAAGGCATTGTAGAGAACAGAAGGGTATTCTAGACAAGAATGTTCCACTAGAGAGTTCAAAGATCTAGCTTTTGGGGAGAAAAGTATGGTGATTCCTTGTAACATTTGCCTCATGGTAAATGGGGATAAAGCTGGTACATGGGACCAAAATTTCTCTCAAGCTTAGACTCTGATCTGTGTTCAGCTTTCTCAAGATCTCTTTAAAAATGTAATATTTAAATGAAATTTCAGTAAGCATGTCCCAGGAAATGTCCCCTAAACTTCTCAGTGAGTAACAATAGGCATTTCTACACTCTCCATAAGGACAATTGCCATTTTGCACCCTTACCAAGCATAGCAATTCTTATATCATAAAGAGATAGCAAAGTATGATGGGAGGTGCATTTGGTTTGGAGTCAGTGGACCTGAGCTCAAGTACTCTTTGCTATTTATTTCCTATAGCATTGTGGATTAAGCATAAATTTTTTGGGTCTCACTTTCCATGTTATAAAATGAGGGGCTTGAACTAGATGAGCCTCCTAATCATATGGTATTCAGCTCATTAAATGCTTAATGTGTGGAAACTTCTATTACATTAATAATTTTATACTTATCACAGAAATGCTATCTAAATTAAAATTTGAGAAAATGAGCTTTACAAGATGGATTTTGTAGAATTCAAGAATTGTAAGTGACCTCAGTACCTTATATTCCAACCTATAATGAAAAGGAATGCATATCCTCAAGAAGTGGTCATTCAGGCTCTGCTTGAGGACTTTTGTGAGTAGGAACCCACTGAGGTGCAAGGCAGAATGTTGTATTTTGGCACACGTCCCGTAAGCAATTAAGAATTGCCCTGTCTGTAACACATACAATGTCCCTCCTTATAAGGGAAAAGCTGTGTGTTCCTGTAGCAATACTCCAGAGATAGAGATGCTTATTGCTTTAAAAAAACAGAGATTAGCGGAATTACAGGATATTATTTCTCCAACACTTTTGGTAATGCCCTATTATTTCTGCAGAGACCAGCCTTTCATGAAAACTCCATTTCATCTCTAAGCTTACTATTCAAATTTCAATCTTTTAAATGCATTATTGCGAAACAATTTCCTGACACATTTCAGCCTTTAGTTTACTCTTGTACTTTGAACTCCATTCCTCTTCACTAAAGAAGAGGGTTGTTCTCAGCTCCATACATTTCCCTAATCCATGGAACATGTTGGATCATTTAATGTTCATGCCAGCCATTGTTGGGATCAGACCCATGTATGGCCACTGCCCTTTTAGCCTGGACAACATAGGGGAGCCAATCAGAAAAGAAAAGAAATAAAGAGTTGATGAGAAAATGAGAAAGGAGAGGAGTGGCAAAGGGTAAAGAAAGGTATGGAAAAGGACATAAAAGGAGAAGGGAAGAGAAATGAGAAGAAAGGAGAGGGAAAATAGAGAACAGGAGCAGGAGAGAAGAAGAGATTACAGTAAAATAATAATCAAAAAGCAAAAGCTACTCTTTTTGGTATCAACATTTTACAAATGATCTACAGCAGCATGACATCAACTATTTTGAAAAATTTAAAAAAAAGGTTTTTTTGCCTTTTGATGTATCTTCTGACTCCTGCATGAATTGGAGGTAAGTAAGGCAGAATTGCACAAAGTCTAAACTAAAGCCTCACTCTCTCTTCCAGAGTCATGGGAGTCAAGTGCCAAGACAAAAATCAAGATGACTGTCAATGACCTGGTATTCAGCGGATGACTTGGGCATTTTCAATGTCTGACCAAGCTGTAAGCACTCCACAGTGGTTGCTTTCACTGCCTTCAGAGTCTATTGGAATAAATTGTTCATACTTACCTATTCCTCTGGGGAAGACTTCACATGCTTGGGGTAGATATCTCCTAACTTACAAATGGATTTAAGACTTGTTGATTACCTTTAACCTGAGTTAGCCTTTCTGCCAAGGTGGTTTTATGAGGGTGTGGTCACTGCACATGTTACAACTTCTTGGTGCCATGAATGAGAGTCAGGTGGCAGGAGGACACCAATGGTGTAGGAGCAGCCCTGAAAAGGGGTTTGGCAAGCCTTCACATCAGAGCTACTAGTTGTTCCTGAACACCCCATAGACTATCTCCCTCAAAAGTATGAAAAGTAAGTATCACATTGAGGTAAATGGAAAAGTAAATGGCATATATGGGCAAGCTACAACATAGAACCAATAGAGCTCTGAAAAAGAACAGTAATAAAGATGTCATAAAGAAATTATATCACAGGAAGAAAAGGTGAGCTGGTCATATGATGAGAATAAAGGAAAACAGGCACATGCCCGTATTGCCCCACTACGTAGCCTTCCGACATGAGGACAAGGTAAGAAAGCCTCCTACACATTGGCTGGACTTCTGGAGCTTGAGAGTACAGTGGGCAAGGGTCACAGGAAGAGCAGGTTGCAATCTGAATAGTTAGAAGTACCTTTCATGTGGATAAAGTCATTGATCCAGAGAATGTGATTAATGCAAAATAAGCCTAGGAAATATGTTCTGGAAAATTTGAGTACAAAAAAAGAGAAAAGCTTTATTGTTGACTGAGAGAGGGAACAAAAGAGGTTTATCAGATATATGTCAAGAGATCTCCTGAGAGAGGGAACAAGCAAGTGTTCATGGCAAATTAATTTTACTTGCAGTTTAATGGACTAGGATAATAAGCACTCTAAAGCTTTACATGAATGTGGACATTTTTAAAGATTTTACATAAATTGTCTTTTTTTTTTGTCTAGCTTTTTCCACTGGTGTTCCTCTTGTTGAATGTAAGCAGGTTTCTAACAATGACTTGGAACTTTGTTGTTTGAGCTGTTCCAATCAGAAACAATACTGAGTCTGCTTTAGGGTCTATTTAGGTTTGGCTTTTATTGACCTGAAACAAGTGACTTTGTAACCAAATCAGTGAATAATATCCTCCCAATTATGTGTTAAAAGTATTACACACACTAATAATAGTATGGTAGTTAAAAAGAAAAACACTTATATTTGTTGTAAGCTTTATAGGTATTTCAAAGTTTTCATGCTCCTAGAATTCAAATATTATGATCTTTTTGTGTATTTAGTTATTTGATATTTTTTTTCATTGATATGTGTTTGTGTAAGATTTGTTTCACAATAGAATATTCCAACTGGAATTTGTTTTATTCTTATCTGGTGTTTTTGTTAAAGCATGTTTAAGCTTGTTAAATTTTTTTCCTTCCATTTGTATTATTTGTTTCATTGCCAGGTTTACAGACTTTCATAACATTTATATATAGTCCTAATTATGTTACGATCATGACATTTTAGGCAAACTGAATTTTCATACCAAATATAAGTTATATCAGAGTCAACCTTAATAACATAAATTCTATCTTATTTTCGCTTTTCCCTGAAAGGTATGAGCGCTATAATGATGAATTTCTGAAGAAAATGTTAAAAAAAAGGGCTTCTAAAAGCATATTATACCTTTAAATCAAGATGGCTAATGAGATTAACTTTCACCACAGCTTTATGCACCAATGACAAATGATTTAAAAGGCCATCACCTCATTGTTGTTCTAAAGTACATTACCACAAAGGGACTGAAGACATGCTACATGTTTAAATAATTTCATATTTGGCAAATATTTCTTGAACAGCCTTAGTATCTTTTTGCACTTTCATGTTGAGCAAAAGGATAATGAGCTTTTATCAAAACTTATTTAAATTAACACTTGACAACGGCTGTGTTATTAAATTTTGCATCCGAAGTTCCTGAATCATTTCTTTACTGTACCCTTTAATAGGGTTGGAGTCTACTGCCATTAACAGAAGACTAAACATTTTAATGAGCCTCAAAACTTGGATTATATCAGTGATGATGCTTACCTGTTGTAGCTGATAGCATAAGTCAGTAAGTTTTTCACTGAATGTCTTGTTACAATAATTGAAAATTAAGCACATGTAAGGTACTATGTTGGACTGGGGTTCAAATTTAAATCATTAACCTTCTTTTCACATAGTTGGGCAATGTCCTCACCACCAAAGTTCCTTTCTGTTCTACTGCTGGAACTCACTCAAAACTTTTTGAGACAATAACTATCTAACAAGTCATTTTCTAGGGACTCAATCCTGCCTTGGTCTACCTTGCAGTTAGAACCGAGAGACTGTGTCTACTAAGTCCTCTGAATCAATCCCTCTACTGTGGAGTTGAAGGGAGTTGACAACTGGATACATCTTCTCACCTGAAGAGGGCTCCAACTCCACCCTTCCTAATGTACTGCCCAGCCTACTACTGACCATATTAAACTATGTCTAACCCAGAAAAAGTAACAGACAGCAAGAGTAGACTACTTTGCCAAGTCCCTGGTCATGGTCTGAACATCTTGCTGTAATGCTAATGGAATAGGAAGATCCCCATCCATTAATGGGCTTATGTGGCCACATGTGTTCAATCACATCTGTGATACATCCTGAGTCACATAGAGTCCATTGGGGAGGAACTTGCCTAAGGAGGAACTTGCATAAAGGAGAAGCTTGTGTAAGGGGAGGCTTATTGTAGGAAAACTTTCACAACTTTTGCTAATTTCCAATTGGGCACTGAGTCACAAGGATTGTGATGCCTTCTGGCTCTGAGCCTATTAATCTGAAGTGCATATATATTTTGAGGTGAGATTTTGCTTTGGGGATTCACTTACGAGAAAGACCTTTTGATTCCATGGATGGGACTCTGAGTAGCTGTTTGTTCATAGCCCCCTTGACTACTTAGATGAATATGTACATGATCCAGTGGTGTATGTAGGTGGTCATATTACTTTGATCAGGCAGCTGGAGCCCTATCTGTTGGTCTCTGTGCTAATTTCTCTGCTCGTGTTTTCTCCATGTTCAGGGTGCTGACCTTTCTCCTGAACTAGTGAATTTAATTAAAAGAAGATTGTTAACCCCTTTAAAAGCTATCTTTCCTTAAAAAGTAGATCAAAGAACCTGTCCTATCAGGGCATCCTGGATGTGCCAGGTGCTTGCTGTTACACTTGCTTATCCTCTGTCTTCTGGACTAAGGTGCCCAACCCAACATGTTCCAGCAAACAAACCCTTGGCATTTCTTTAATCATCAACAATATTCCAGAATTCTTCTTGACCAAAAGTAGGAAACAACAAAACTATTGACTAAGAACTCACTATACCTGATTTATTTTGATTTCAAGGCCATTGAATTGCCTGGGGCCTAACATACATAGTCTTTCAAGCCTTTGATTATTTTGTAAATTTCCCAAATACTCCCCTTGGATTCCCAAGCTTTCTTTATGGACTTTTGCTTGTTATGCAAAATAACTTATCTGGTAAAATTGTGAGATACCTAGCAGCTCCCACCAGCAGCCTAGTCATTTTCTCTGCCTTAGTAACCTATATAAACCCCATTTCCAGCCCTCTCCTCTCGTACTTCAGTGCTTGCTATGTGGTACCTGAACTGCAGCTCACTTGCTCCAATTAAAGGCCTCCATTTTGTTGTATTGACTATTTCATTAAATTTTAGTTTGACAGAAGAGATGAAGTGGGCTGTGACATGAACAGGGGGAAATAAATCTTTACTTATTTTTTTTACTTTAATTAAAGTATTTACTTCAAGTGATCTACTTATGCAAAGGTCAAACACATTAGGAAACTCTGCTGTCATATTTGTCAGCATAATAACGGTAGATGATGATAAATTACTTTTGTTTTTCTCTATTTAGAATGAGGAGCCATCATATCTAACTTATGCATACTGGAGTCTAGATAGAATGACCAATAATTCATGTTGTTAATAATGAAGGGTTGCTTTCTTTCTGAATAGGACAACACCTTTGATTTAAAACTGACTCCTTGGAAGAGGTAAGCAAGGTTTGTATCTACCTCTGGCAGGAATGAGATAATAAAGATATGCAACATTGTCACCAGCTCCAGAAACCAGAGATGAAGTGGGCTATATGCTAGAAAAGACTATGAACTAGAAAAAAAAATAAATCTCCCAAGAAATTATAGGCTATAAACTTTAAAGGTCATGCCATTGGAAGTTGTTTCTGTTATCATCATTCTCTTCCCTCAGCTGTGTCCAGGAGATAATAGGCATTTGAGCTATGTTCTGTCTGTCCTACTGCTCCTCACTTCTAGATAAAGGAGGGATAGGAAAGAGTATAGCCCATTTTGGGGCAGTTGGATAGAGATGGCCCTCGTTTATGGCCTATCTGAACATTTCCCAGTCAATTATTCAATGAATATTTATTAATTACCTATTCTATTGCTTCAGCTTCAATTTCTTCTTCCCTGGTTCGTTCTCTGATTACTCAACATGATATAGTCTCTAGTCCTGAAAACAAAAAAATAAAACAAAAGGAAACCAAAAACTCAAAAACTCTCTCTGTAACCCTGCTATATTCTAGGCTATGCTTCACTGTTAATTACCATTTCACTGCAAACAATTTGCAAGAATAGTCTGAAGTACCCTCTCCACTCATCTTAACTCATTGTAATCTGACTTCTGTCCTCATTCTCTATAGAAGTTATTTCTGCCAAGGTTATTATTTTGAAACCACCACAGAATGAATCTGTTAAGGGCTAGTACCTTTGAGGTTATTATTATTTTAGCAACCTAGAAGTGAAGTTCCTCACAAGTGAATCTGATTAAGTAAAAACAGAGAGAGAAATAGAAAAAAAAAAAAAGAAATAACCAATGGAATATACAAGACATCAGGAAAACCATCTACCTTAGCAAAACATACAAATCCCTAGCATTGTGCTAAGCACTGTGAATACAAAAACAGTTCCTGCCTTCAAGGGAATCATAATATTGAGGAAGAAGACTAAATTTGTCTCAAGAGAGACATGTGGAACAATCTATTCAGAAATGCTTGATCTATAAGCTCCATAGTGAGAGAAAAAGTTCAGGTCTTTGCTAAGGGCACCAGGATTTGAGGGGTTTTTGAGCTTGAGTGACACTGAGGTACTACTCACTGTGATTAGAGAAGAGAATTTATGTCAGTGTTGTGTTTAGCTGCAGCAGGAGAGAACAAACAGACAAACAGCTACCAAGAAGAGACTGAGACTTTTGACAGCAGTAGTGCAGCAGCAATGAAAGAAGTTTCTGGCAGTTGACAATATGGAATTTGGAAAATGGAATATTATGAATCCTTCTCAATTATCTGTTCCGTGCTTGTGAGTATATCACTAACAAATATATCTATATCTCATAATACATCTGTCTAACTATATCATATAAGACACATATACTATGTTTATACAATTTA